>NC_029777.3:108159792-108239044 GCF_000817695.3 Arachis duranensis
AAAAAAATTTGTATTGAACATATTCGTCTTCAAAAAAAAATTATTACATTGAGGTCTTTAAATTTTATAAAAGTAAGATATATAAATTCTTATTTTAGTTAAATCTGTTGTTTTTATTTGAATAAATAAATTCTTAAAAATGTGACGTAAGGACTTATATGTTTTTTTTTATAAAATTCAGAACTTCAACATAATAAAATTTTTTAAGAACGAATATGTCCGATACAAATTTTTTAAGAATCTATTTGAGTATATGTGTGTGTCCAATACAAGTGTGTGTATGTGCAGGGGTGAAGTTACCTTAATTTTAATTTTTTACATGTAAATTATATGTAAATTTTAATTTAGTCTTCCCTTAAAATTTTATTTTAGTCTTATTTTATTGTGTAAATATTTTTGTCCCCACTAATATTTTATCTAATTCCGCCCTATATGTATATGTGTGTGTGAACAATTGCTTTCGCGACTTATGGTGACGGCTAAACTAACAAATAAAGTAAGAAAATAAAACGGAGGATTACACACTTCTTTTGCATATGCAATCTATTTTGTTTGACTTGTATAAACAAACTTGATTGTGCTCCTTTTTTCTTTACTACTATTTTTCCCCCCCATATATTACATGACTTGAACTCGAAATTTATAATATAACAAGACTTGCGTTGTTCTCAAAATATTATACACTAGCTAGTTTAATTTTAGTGCTTAATATTAAATTCAATGGCGCTTATATTCATTCAGAATCTAGTATGCGGTTAATTTAACCCTCAGTAAGTGTTTTAAGGGGTGCATATATGCAACTAATTATGACATGAATTTTATTATGGAATGTGACACTATAACAAATTCAGCTGAAATGTTCTAGATTGATGAGTATATAATAATCAGGATTTTCAGTAGGTGACTTTAGTTGTTGGTTGAAACGTGATGACAAAATAGGTCAATAACAATTCAAACTAATAGAATTTTAATATTAATAACAAAACAAAAGTTACTATCATGAGTTGCCACCATGGGAAATTAATGCTTTGATTTCTTCTAGAAGGTTAAGAAGACCTTGGTTTAACTTTCTTCACTCAGAGCCGTGATGTTGTTTATTTGTTAGGTAACTAGAACATTGCAAAACGTTACCAATAATTGAAATTCAAGACTTATGTATTATGTATTTATAGTATTTGTTACAATATAATTAATATCAATTAGTATTATTTAGCATATCTGAATATTTATTATAGGAGATTATGTCTTTATTATTACGATTCTCTTAGTATCTATAAATATTCTTTTATATTGTATCATTCTAGACAACTTGAATAGACAATTTAAATACACTAAATAATACACAAAACACTTTCTTTATACTAGTCTCTTGTTTCTAATATGGTATCAGAGCTATGGTATCCTCTTTGAAAAGGATATGTTGTTTTCCTTACGTTGAAATCAACGTAGTTTTTTTTTTTAATACTATTTTTCTTTTTTTTGTCACTTTTAAATATACTCAATAATACATAAAATATTTTTTTTAAATTAGTCTCTTATTTCTAACAGTATTAACAACTATTATATCATTATTTAATTAAATATTTATATTTACAAGATTTTCAATAATAGTTTAATAAAATATTTTCATTAATAAAATAACATAAATAACTAAAGAGTGAAGACTTATTTGTTCCTCCGAGGGTTTATTGGGACTCTTCCTCCTAATGGTTCTATCGTAAGGGAATTGGGTTTGGGTAGGTTTTGTTAGTAAAAAACTAAAAATACTATTTACATATTAAAAATAAATTATTAAATTATTATTATATATTTGTGTATATTTATAAATATTAATTTATATTATTTTTAATTAAATAATTAACTATTAAAATAATTACATTTATCATAATAGAATAATCAATACATAATAAATAAATAAATAATCTAATTTGTCTATATGAGTATATTAATTTTTTTATAAGATGTCAACCGAGTATTTTTATATGCGGTGACAAATTATTAGCGTCTGCTTTTTTGTTTACACGTAACATAATAAAAAATTTAAATAAATTAATGCAAACTTAAATTTATGCAAATTACACAAATAAAAACGTTATGTGTATATCTTCAAAAGATATTTTTATATTAATTGAAGCACGCATACTCAATTTAAGTTTAAGTTCGTTGATAGTAAATCGAAATAGTCATATTTGATTTAATAATGTTTCATACAAATTGAAGTACATTTATTCGAATTATGCATGCATGGTGAAGGTTCCTAATAAATCGAACGAGCCCAATTTGATTTACTATGCTCGTAATGTTCATTTACCATGCTCGTAATGTCCATAGATAAATCGACACAGGACAAATCGATTTAGTATGTATTCAGCAAGATATATAAATAGATATAACTTAATTTAAATGTGAATTCTTTATCATAGTGATTTGCAATGATTAGTGATGAGAGTTTTTTAGTTTTGGTGCATTATAGATGATCAATTAAGAAATAAACCCGTTCCAGATTTAAGTTTACTTATAAGGATCCGTTTAGTATTTTCTTCAAACCTTCAACGAATTTCACCGAATTTCAAAATACTATAATCCGAAAGCTGAAACTGCAAGGCGTGAAATGGGTGAAGAAGTTATTCTACAAAATTCCGATTTTCGTTTTGCAGCGGCGACGATTTATAAGTTCTGTTCCATTGTCGTCGGCAATTTCGGGAGGTGAGGACCCCTAAACTGTTGGCCAAGCTTGTGGATGTGGTCTTTAGTTCAGGAGGTTCTAATTGGAATCCTCAGCCTTCAACCACGGCAACCTGCTCTAGTTCGAGGCCTGTTGGTGCCTCTTCATCTCTACCTGTGACTCGGCTTGAGGCAGCTTTGGTTGCCTCCCCGTTCTTCGCTGCTGATCTAAACCGCACTAGTGACAGAGAAGTGGGTGACACTGGACCCTTCGGTGATGTTGCGATTGCAATGGCCGGCATAGCCGATGTGGTACTGGAATTCTGACAGGATAGAGCACAGGATGGTGTGGAAGATGTATTTCAGGATGAGGATGATGATGATGTGGAGCCCACCACGATTACTGATGATAGCGATGATGAGCTAGCAGGAGTACTCCAGCTGGGGGTGGTGGAGCGGCTAGTTCAGGAACTCCGTAGTACCTCCACACTTTTCAACTTTGGACTTGGATACCATGAGATAGTAGGAGGTACCTGGTTTGCCTGTCGGATTAGGGGCCAGAGACACACAAGATATAGGAGGCTTAGTTGAGTTCCAAGTTGGTCAGCAGTTTCAGGATAAAGAGGAGGTCGTGTTGAGCGTGAAGACTTATAGCATCCGACGTAGGGTTGAGTATAAAGTGTTGGAATCCGATTATTGCAATTATCATGGGAAGTGTAAGGAATTCGGAAATGGGTGCACATGGTTGATTCGTATTAGTCTCCACTAGCGCAGAGATATTTGAGAGGTAAAACGGTACAATGGACCGCATACTTGTCTGGCCACTTCGATATTCAGTGATCACAAAAGGATTGATTACCATGTAATATCGGCTTTCATACTGCCTATGATTAGAGCCGATACTGCTGTGTCAATCAAGGTACTACAGAATACGATAGAGATCCATTTTGGTTTTAGACCGACTTACAGGAGGGTTTGGATGGCTAAGCAAAAGGTCGTGGCTTAGATTTACGGAGACGAGAAAGATTCATATAATAAGTTATCGCAATGGGTGCTAAGTGTGCAGATGACAATGTCGGGTAGTGTTGCAGTGTTGAGGACGAGTCCTATGCGACTAGATGGCCAAGTCGATGAGTCTCATGCTTATTTTCACTGTCTTTTTTGGACATTTCCACTGTGTATCGATCTACCAATCGCCCTATTGGTCCAATGTGTGTGCCAACTCTGTAAGGTAGTGGAAAATCACCAATTGCCGCCTCTGCCATTCTTCGACATCAGAAAATCGATGTTTAGTACGGGTCGAGACCTATGCTGTACTCCTCCATTAATGTAACACTCTAAGTTATGCAACGGAGGAGGAGGTACGCGTGAAGGGGAAAATGAGTAGCACTAAAATGTTTGAATATGAAATAATATCTTAACCATGAGTACGGTTCAAAATGAAACACTTAGAGGAAATTTTAACCAGAAAAGAAACTAATTACGTCCTAAACTAATCTCGTCGAAGAAGCTCCCATACTTGTATCCTATCCTATCCTTGATTAGGACCCTTCAGTTATTCACGAATCGAGGTACCAGGGGCCTCCCTCCAACACCTTTTCGCGCAGTGAAGACCCGGTTCCGTTGGGTGGGGTGAACCAAAACTCGACGGCGTGCCGAAGTGGGGAAAAGGGCACGTATTCCACCTTTAGACTTCCGCAAGGGTCCAACTCCTCCTTTGGATCCTCCTCCATGGTGTCTTCCTTCTGGCTAGGGTTGTCGAATTTCCTCTTCCTCAGTTTTGGAGTCGGACTCGAGGTGTACCACCTTAAATGACCGCTTCTTAGATGCTGAAGCGTTCCTATCTAGGAAGGTTACGATGGGCAGCTGGGGTTCTTCTTCCACGAACTCTCGACCTAAGTAGATAGTTTGGAGCACGGTAGTAGTGGTCGCAACTACCCACGCGTGCTTCGAGGGGTCATACTTAGAAGTTACCTTCGGGGGCACTGCGTCGTCTCTATCCACTGTGTCATGTTCCTCTGGAGACAGTATGGGAAAAGAAAGGGAGTGAGAACCTAACGTCTCAGTAGGAGTGCTATGCAACACCTCCATATCCATCTCCAGCCCACGTGCGGGATTTTTAAAAAGAGCGTATAACGTGGCATGTTATGTATCTTTCTTGTAAAACATGTGTGAAAAAAAAGAGAAAAGCATATAGAAAAATAGAAGGATAACGTCTTAAGTAACATCAACATAATCATAATTAAATCTAAAGAAAAAAAAAACATAAACATCAAACTTTCATTCATGCTTTCTTCTTTCTTAACTTTTAACTTTTATGGAAGGTATTGAGCTCAAACCGGTATAAATGAGAGTCACCTTCCCTTACCGAAGGTTCTTATCTCGAGTGTCTTGGCGATCACCTTCCCTTACCGAAGGATCATCTCGATCGATCACCCTCCCTTACCGAGGGATCATCTCGATATCTTGTCTTTGGGGGTCACCTTCCCTTACCGAAGGATCACTCCCTCAGTTCAATTTACAATCAGGGTTATTTAGACATACACAAGAAAGGAGTTATATCAACAAAGATATCTTATTATATAAAATTGATGGGAGTTCCCTTCCCTTACCGAAGGTTCCCAAAGGTTTGCCGATCACCTTCCCTTACCGAAGGACCATCTCGATTCGATCACCTTCCCTTACCCAAGGATCATCTCGATTATCTTGTCTTTGGGGGTCACCTTCCCTTACCGAAGGATCATTCCCTCAGTTCAATTTACAATTAGGTTGTTTAAACATACACGAGAGAAAAATCATATAAGAAGAGATCATGGAAGAAAAGGAACAATTGTGATAATAAAGGGATATATGAAAATCATGAGACTCTAGCATGTGTATAGATTTTCTAATTAAAAGATCTTGGTAATATAATAGCATGGATTGAAAGAGGTCATATCAAAGTGCAAAAAATAGGACATTTTAAATAATTGCACAAAATATTAAAGAAAATTATGTATTCTCGATCCTAAAGGAGTAACATAATGGTGCAACGATCATATAATAAGAATAGAGTATATTATATATTTGAATAAAACATTTAAGAAAAGCATGTACTCTTGACTTTGAAGGAGTAATAATAATGATATGCACATAATAGAATAGGGTATATTAAATATTTGAATAAAATATTTAAGAAAGCATGTATCCTTTGATATTTAAAATAAAAGAGCAATAATAACATAATGATATAAGGGGTCATTTAGTTGCATATAATAAAATAGGGTTCTTTGAACAAGACACAAAAAGGAGCATGTACTCTCAACATTAAAGGAATAATAATGATGTAATGGTATCAAAAGTCATGTAAGGGCACATAGTAAAATTAGGGAATGTTAAATAATTTAATAAAACATTTTAAAGGGACATGTACTCTCAACATGAAAGGAATGAATGGTAATTAAAAGGTCATGTAAATGCACATAGAAAAGATATGAGATACATATTAATGGATTCAAGAGGGTATAATTGACATAATAGATAATCATGCTCAGTGTAGATGAGAGATAAGCAAAGAATAATTCATGCCATAAAATACATGAAAGATGAAAGCCATGCATGGATGGAAGAAAATAAAACAGAACATACTACATGCCAACATAAGTAAGAAAGGCATAATTCCCTACTCTTTTTCCTAATGCTTCTTCGAGCTTGCCTTTTGTGTTTGCCCACAGAATATTATTTCTTTGTAGAGAGAGAAGGGAGATGATTAGTATCTGAGAGGAGTGATTTTCTACCTATGGGTGCTCCCCTATTTATATACATTTGGGGATAGGGTAGTTGGGATATTTTAAATTTCAAATGGAGGGTGGTTACTAGGTTCCTATCTATAAATTCAAAATTCTAAGCTTATCTCCTAACTGATTTTCAAATTCGAATTTGATTTTGTTTCTAGAAGGGGTGAAGGGAGGTTGTTACACGACACGAGGTCCTTTCTCGCTCGATGTCGGCTGATAACTTGACCACCTGCCACCCAAGAAATGTTATCAATAAGTAAATTTATTAAAAAAAAAAAAGAGAACACAGAAAACAACTAGTTATCAATTGCGTACCTCATGGTCAAAGGCCAGTGAAAGACGTCAAGCCCATCGGGCCTAAAATTCGAGAACCGCCAGTAAAATGTATGAGTCTCTGGACGCCATCTCTCCACAAATACATTGACTAATGGCTCATCCAACCTAAGTCAGTGGTCACATGAGATGGGTCAGGCCAGCCATCTGGAGGTACGACATGATCCTATCGTTTAACGGCATACCGTGCTGCCTCCTCATGCTCGTGATATAATGGCGGGCTGCATAACATTGAAAAAATTCTCTTAGAATCATAACACTTTACAAAACAACAATCACCTAAAATGGATATTTTAATTGAAAAATATTTTAACCAGAATTCTATTAGACTCTCAGAATCCCTTATCCAACATGCATTTGTGATTTGAATACTCTAACACACTACTATCCTTATATCAATACTCTAACCACTATTCAAGATTTAAAGATTCTAACAATTATAATATTTAAGTTCTAAACAGTTTAATATCACTAACCAGCTCCTAACACACTACTACCCCTAAATCAAAACTCTAACTACTACTTGAAGTTTAGACATTCTAATCATTCTAATAATCAAGTTCTAAACTATTTAATATCACTAACAATTATTTATTTATTTCTTACAGAAAATAAAAAAATTTAAATTTTATTTACTAATCTCTTCATGCATGCTACCGGCGATATGTGCGACTCCATCCGACCGATAGATTCGGTTCGAGTCGTCTTCTATTTCGATAGGTTGCGTTGTTTTTTCTGAATTTGGTGGGGTATGGTATGGTGAAATGTAATTCGAATAAAGTGAATTCGAATTATTTACGGTGGCTGTGCATGTAAATTGAATGAGGCTATTCGATTTACATTGAACAACCAACCTATATAAATCGAATCGAGGATTTTTGATTTATTAGGGTGTAATTCGAATTCAGCCGATTTGAATTACTATAGCCACAAATTTTAGACTAATTTGAACTACTCCAGTTCGATTTACTATGAGTGACATGAAACCGTGTGTATTGCTTAATAAATCTATGGGTCTTAATTCGATTTAGTAGGAACATGGCTAAATCGACATGGATCAATTTAATTTATGTGTAGTACAAGGTTTTTTATTAAATCGATATAAGCTAATACGATTTACTACTATAATTTGTAACTCAAATTATACTAATTCAATTTATATAGTTACATGTTTTAAAAGATCTACGTATCGTTTGTTGTTTTTGTTGATTCGTGTAAATCTCATTGTCATTTGATTTATCTAAATTATTTATCCTATTTTCTATAAATGATTTTATTTTTCGAAAACAAGTTTTATATACTTACTGAATTCAAGAAATAAGCATTAAACTTCATTAATTTAACAAAGTTAAATAATGTAATATTGTCTTACTTTTATGTTTATCAAATTTTAGACAAATTAAATATTAATAATTGGGTGTTCTAATAATTAATACTTATTTGTTCTATGGAAAATATTTTACACATTAAAATAAAATGAGACAATGAAGTATCAATTTCCTTTTTAATAGTTTATGCAAATTAATTTACTATACATAGTTTATGTAGTGAAAAATTCAATGATATAGGACATATTGAAAAAAAACAAAAGCTCGAACGACCTTCAACAAAAGGATATTTGTACCCGAAACCGATACCGGTGGGTAGGTAGAGAATACCTAGGGGCGCGAGACAACTCTCTCTAAGAAACTCGGCAAAATAGCCCCGTAACTTCGGGAGAAAGAGTACCCCTCACAAAGGGGGTCGCAGTGACCAGGCCCGGGCGACTGTTTACCAAAAACACAGGTCTCCGCAAAGTACAAATAACCGTTTACAATAGTAGTTCTCTTGTTATGTGAAAAGATTACTTAATTTATGATTAAAAGTTCAAGTACTAAAATAATTATTTTAAGAGTTAATAATCAATTTGATTATGAACGATAATTAATAGAACAAATTAATATTATATCATTAAAAGTGTAATTTCCAATAATTCTTCCATGTTCTTGACTTATCCCTTCTGAGTTCTGACTATGGATACAACATACAAGGGGCGCCTTCGATGGTTCACACTTCATAATTTGCAAATCACACGTCACCATAGAATAATATTTATTACCAATTATGAGAGAATACCTTCGGGCTTTAACTACAAAGCAATCAATAAAAAATGTTATATGCATATTTTTTATATTTTTATTTTTACATTAAAAATAATTAATAAAAAGTAATACACACATCTTTCTTATATCATTAAAAATATATATATAGATAAAATTTCTTTTTCCAAAATATAATCATTTCTATTAAAAAGGACTAAAATCCATAATTTTCTAGTCAAATAGTAAAAAATAAAAATAGTTGGTAAAAGTAATTAAAAAAGAAGTATTTATGGTATATACAACTTAGGGGTGGCAAGCGGGGGAAGCTTGTCCCACCCCGTCAGAAGCCTGTCTTTAGGCGGGATGGAACGCGCTGCTCCGCCTAATGAGACAGTCTTAGAATTCCAGTCCGTCCTGCCTAATTGCGAGCTGGCGGGTTGGTGGACTAAGTCCGCCAAAGTTCATCTTTTTTTTTTTTTATTAACTACTAAATAATATATATAATTTCATAACCATATTAATAAATTTATAATTTCTAATGGCATAAAAAGTTATATTTTTTATATTCACAAACATTAAAGTCTTTGTAATTATAAATATCTAATAAATATAATTATAAATCAAGTTTTCTTCCAAAAAATAAGTATAAATATTCTCTCCAGAGCAAAATAAATATAATCCAAAACATAATTATAAATATTTTCTCCAAAGCAACATAAACATAATCCAAAACACTCAATTTTTATCTTCATACTCTTGTAAGTTAGGTTTAGAGAAGTTTAGTTTTGGCAAAAAAATTACAAAAATACTCTCTCACTAAAAAAAACTTTAGCCCGACGAAAAAACCTGTCCCGTCCCACCAAAATTCGCGGTTTAAGCGGTGCGGATTAGACAGACTTTTGTTATTTGACGATCTCAATTTTTCAATCTGACCTGCCTTTTTTGACAGATTATACGGACCGATCCGACAAATTTAGATTCGTTTGTCACCCCTAATAGAACCAGTGTTGGATGCGAAGAAATAAAGTCTGATCACACGAGATCCTCTTAGAATTAGAAATATTAATTCATACTAAATACTAATGATGGTTTTTTTTTTTTTTTATGTAAACCTGAATGCAGTGTGAAAATTTTATGCACGAGTCATATGGTTACAAAATTCATAAAGCATCTTAATGGATTTCCAATTAAATATATCTTATCAATATTAGTAATATCTCTCAAAATATGTCTTGATTTTTTAAGGTCTTATATCCATATCTCAAAATTTTTCTTAGAAAAGGGAACTAATTAACGTTTAGCTAATTTTATTTTAGAGTAAAATATTATTTTTGTCATTAATATTTGGGGTAAGTCCTATTTGTATCCCTAACGTTTAAATCATTCTATTTGTATCCCTAATATTTATAAAAGTGATTCAATATTATCATACTATCAATTCTACTAACAAATCAGATTATATTTTCAATTATTATCACTTAGATGTATTCATTCTCAATTAGGTCTCACTTGGATGTGTTCGATTTTAATATTATACCCACTATTTGTGTTTAGATTCAATTATGTCCCTAAAAAAGTGAAATATGTAAATGTTGTAGGAATTAGTTTCAACTTTTGATGAGCTATTTTTCAGAATGGATCATCGATTCTATCCCACACATTTGTATTCTAACTTCAAGAAGAGATTTTTAAAACTCAAACTAAAGCGTTCATGATGTGTAATTGATGGTAGGATAACATTGAATCACTTTTACAAACGTTAGGGATACAAATAGAACGATTTAAACGTTAGGAACACAAATAGGATTTACCCCAAACGTTAAGGACAAAAACGATACTTTACTATTTATTTTATTCTTTTACAAAAAAATTGCACTCCAAAATTTTAAATATAATATTTGTAATAGAATTTTAAAATGAGTTCCAAATATTTGCAAAAATGATTTCTTTTCAATTCCATATACAAACTTTATCAATTTATTCTCTTAATTTCATTCTACAAAAAACATAACGATATAAGAAAACCAATGGTTTTTTTCTGAAATAAAAAAAAATATCTTCAAAAATAAATTATTTAAACTTTAATTTTAGAAATACGTTTTTTTCTTTAATTTAGGACAAATTTGTTATATTCCTGACTAACTCTATTATTTTAATATTCTGACGAACTTTATAAATCCTCTGTGGCAAACTCTATTCAAATAATAGAGTCCATTGGGGGTACTATAAATTTGTCCTAAACTAAAAAAAGTTAAGCCTATCGTCTGTTTGTGCTTCAACGTCTGTTTTTCTCCCTAACATTAATTATGATGGAGGATTTTCTTTTTAATGATATATATTCCTTTTTTGTCTTTTAATTTTTTCCCACACAAAGTGGTAGGCATCTCGGCATGACATTCTACATTCATTACTGTCATTGATTGAAACCATAAAGTCTAATCAAAATATCTTATGTCACCAAAAAAAAACTTATCTTATAAACTTTGAAAAGCGATTAATTTTAATCTGGGTAAGGCGGGGGATTATTATTAATAGTACTTTTGGAAGAAAAGCAAAGGAGAAGAAATAATGAATTTAGGCCCCATTATTGAATATTGATTATAATAAAAAAAATTAGAGAGTCAAACACTTTTATTAAAATTTAATTAGCATTTAATTCATAAAAAATTGAATAATTTCATACCTCAACTAATTACAAGGGGTTATTATAATTTACTTCATTGGTAGGCATTCTTTTAATCTTATATCTTTATTATTAGGCAAGAATTTACTAATTACTAGGACACAACAACGTGTAATTTTTTTCATAAAAAGAAAAAAAAATTGTAACAGAATATTTTTTCGTATTTTTATACTAATTAGATTACCATAGTCTAATAACGCGCCTAACCTAAAATTCTTCACTATAACCATTTATTGCTTCCATCTTATGAATATAATTAATTAATTACTAAAATAAATATAATTCCTCTGACTATATTCATTATTATAAACAAGAAGTTGAACAGATAATACCCAAAAATGTAGTCTACTATTGTAAGCCATGTAACTACTCCTAAGTACAAAGAAGTTACAAGTTTTAGCTTCTTTTCAAATTTTGACTACTTGTACCAGAAAAACCACACCATGAATTCATACAAAAATAATTTAATTATTAAAATACGAACACGTTTTTGATCTTATCTTGAATAGTTTTAAATTCCGAATCCGGTGTGCTATCAGGAAAAAATTGAAAAAGTCCATATCTACACCAAGGTGCTCACATGGTTTCCTACTTTTATTTCCATACCCCCCTACAAAAGTAAAATCTCTCCCTAAAATTTCTGCCCAAGAATCAACTCTCTCTCTCTCTTAATATTAATCTTATCTTTTCTATTCTTTTCTGAACAAAATCTTATCTTTCTTTATTCCAAAAAATTCTCTATTTTTCTATATAAACCAAAAGGCACACACTTTGGCTCATTATAGCCATTGAATTGTTCATCTTATCTTTGAGCGATTAAAGTTACCAATTGACAAAAAGATTTCGACTTTCAGACACCCTTTTGATCGAATTTTGAATCTTGAAGATCGTCGTCATGAAAGGCAAGGGACAGAGTCAGAACATTTTTGTTAGGATCATGGTGTCGCCAATTAGGGCACTTGGAAAAGCAAGGGACATGTATGTGAGGAGCATAATAAAATGTGGGGACAGCATGAACTATAGTAACCCCATGGATGCTGCAAACAGATTCTCAGCTTTGTCTAGAAGCCATAGTGCTGCAACATCAAGAAGATCTGAAGTTAATGATGAGGATTTTGCTGAGCTCATGAGGGCTGCTTCTGCTAGAACTTTGGCTAATAGAATTGACGTGGATTATGTCCTAAAACAGCAGCATCAGCATGTTCATCATAATTCAAAAGGGTTACCAAAATCTAGCAGTGTTGGTATGGCTAGAATTGATGAGGAGAATGATTATGCAGAAGGTAGTGTTGGTGGCGGTGGTGTTGGTGGCGGTTTTGGTGTGCCTGAATTGTATCCAAGAAGTAAGAGTTATGCTGTGTCTAAGACTCATAATGTTGCTGCTTTCTGAAAACTTATGAAATCAACAATTAGTCAATTACCCTCTTTCTTTTTCTCTCTCTTTCCTTTTTTTATGCCATGATTTGAAGATGAGGTTCAGACATGGGGAAATTAAATGATGTAGTGAGTTAGGAAAATTGAGATGAAGAGAGAATTTGTGTAGAGATTTTGTATTCTTTATTTGATTGTATCTGTTTCTTTCTCATGTTTTGATTGGACAATTTGCAAAATTTTTCATTCTCTCTTTTTTTCTTTTGGTGGTGTTTTGATCATTATATTGATCAGAATTGTTCATTAGAAAAATTTTCTTTTTTGGGTGGGTTTTTTATGCTTTTTGGAGAGTGAGATTAGATTACCATCTTAAACTTTCATCCTTCAAAAAAATATTAAGTTAAAAAGTTAATTGTCTGAATTTATTATGATCTAAAGAAGATGCTGGGTAAGTTAAGAAGACATTACTCATCAATCTGAAAAACAGAAATAGTATATTAATCTCAGATAAAAAATTATTAATTGCCTTTTAATTTTATCATTTAGAAAAAAGAAAAAAGAAAAAAAAGAAACAATAATAGATCTGGAGTGCGTATGTGTGAACTAGAAATCTAGAATCAAACAGAGCAGACAAAGGTTTATTTTTCAACTAATAGTTTGGAAGCAGTTTATCTCCATTGGAACCATTTTGTGGTTTGATTTGAAACTTCAATATTTTATTTATGTTGATTAATAAATAATAATTAATAATTGACGTGTGTAATTGATGACTATGACTATGAAGATATTATTCTAATGTCTATTCTATTATCCCAAAGAAATAGATTAGGATTATGACTCATTATTTGCGCTACTTTCAACGTTTCAAGTAAATCACTGATTTTACAGTTTACTACCACTGTGAATATTTTCATAATTTTTTTGATAGAATTATAACTCATTGGCAAAAAATTTGGAAAGATAAGAGATTCAAACTCACAACCTCTTAATTGAGTACGGAGAGTCTATGCCATTTGAACTATAACTTATTGGTTAAAATTTAAAAAGATAAGAGATTCAAACATGCAACTTCTTAATTAAGTATAAAAAATCTATGCCAGATAAGATATTACTCATTGGCTGAATGTCTTCATAATTAATTATTAGTTAACTAATATTTATAATTTAATAAAACTATCCAATTCCACATCATTTAAATAAGTCGGTAAAATAATTGTGCGTTACTTTCAATTTCTTGGTTAGCTTGCTGCAGTTATATCTGGTAAATTCTCTGTTACTCGGTCTATCTCAAAAACTTAACGAGGATAAGCCTTTGAAAAAATGAGAGATACATCCGAATTAAAAAATGGACAAACACAAGTCTATTTATTCATAATTAGATTAGATATAAAATAACTAGCTTACTATATATACATAAAAAATAAATCATTATTTATTAATTAGCTACTGTATATAAAAATATATGTTTAACAAATTTGTATTATTTATTTATTATAAATTTGATTATTCTATTATAACAAAATTAATTATTCTAATAACTAAATTATTTAGTTAAAAAAATGTGAACTGATTCATATAAATGTACTAATTGTTAAATAAAAAAAGTTTTGTATCTTTTATCTTTATAATAATGCTTTAAAATATGTATATATATTTAAACTTTTACTCATTTAAGTATTAGAAAAATAATAAGAGAATAAATTAGATTTTTTGATTATTAGTTACATCCTCTATTCTTCTAAAATGATATTATTTATAGATTTTATTTTTAATAGATATTTAATTAATTAATCAAATAATAATGTCCGTATATTTTATTTCAATCGTGAAGAGGATGACATTGGAGAACGAGGTCCCGCTGAGTTGCAATTTGGTGTGGAGGTAGCCACCTGCAAAGGACTCTGACACCCAAGTCAGTATCCATACAAATGCGACAATTAGGGTAAAGGGTAGGTGACGTACCTGGGAGGGTTAGGGCCCTCCTCATATATAGTATGTACCAGGTCGGGTCCCACATGAGCAGACCCACCTTCTAGGAAGCTTCCTTCCTAGCTGTTAGATGCCTCGTGAAAGGGGAGGTGACATTCAGGTCGCCTCCTGGTTCGGATCATGTGAGGCTGTCGGGTCGGCCGGCCACTCGGATACGTGCATTGGGCCGGAACAGTGCCCCCAACGCGCCAGCTATGGTCGCTAGCGCCGTTGCTGGCGCGTTCCATTCTACTTTCTCCTTGGTTGGGTTCCCACGTAGTCGGCCGCTTGTGATAGGGGCGTGCCTCCTACGCATGTGCAGGTTTCGTCAGTTTCGAGGGAACGTCAATTGTCGCCTCGTTCTTCGTGCCTGGCATTTAATGCCATTATGACTGATTTGAAAACCTAGGTGAAAAGTCCATTCTGCCCTTGCCTTTCGCACTTCTTCGTGTCAGTTATTCTTCAGTTTTCATTATTTGCGTTTCATCTTCTTACTGCTTCAGACCATTCCTGCATCCTTCTAAATCCCTTCTGCTCTCTCTCTTGCATTTTTCTTTCTGATCTCCTCAATCCGCTCCATTTTCGCTACGTTCCTTCGGAAATTACCATTTCCTGATTGCAATTTTCCTGGTAAGCATCCTTTCTTGGTATCACAAACGGATGAATGTTACCTTGCTACTGTTATTACTGCTTGCTTTGCTACTGTTTCGTGTTTTATGTTCCCTTAGATTGTCCATGCCCTTTTGCTTATGCCATTGCCACCGTTAGTAAGATTTTAAGGGGGGTTACCATTAGATTTGTAGTTATCTAGCCTTTGCTTAACTGTAGATGAACCGTAGATGAATCTACTGTAACACATAGAGTTAGTTCCGGCTTTCCCGGTTTTTCGACCTCCCGAAGTTATTAACTAAGTGGTGCCCCCACTGTAGGTATGGTACAGCGTCCTCTTGCGAGAGCTCCTGTAGATCGGTATGCCTGGGTCACGTCAAACATGAAGGATACCCCTTCGCGAATAACTCTTGAAGAGCTCACGAAGTTTTATCAGACCGACCAACTTTGAGGGGGAGGTCCCGAGGAAGATCGTTATGATGTGTTCGTTCCTATGGACCGGGAACGGAGTTGTCACCTTAACTTAAACACCCCCCGAGTCGCTGACTGGATCTGGATGTACAAGGTGATGTTCACCAGCCTGGGGGTTCATATCTCCTTCTCCTCCTTCCAAATGGTGCTACTAAACCGGTGTGACATGGCGCCATCGCAGTTGCACCCGAATAGCTGGGCCTCCATCTGATGCTTCGAGATGGTATGCGAGTACTTGGAGCTGCCAGTCTCGGTGGAGGTCTTTCTATAGCTTTTTGTCTTGACGAACCCTTCCAAAGAAGGGAAAGCCAAAAAAGGGTACATGTCTTTTTGGGCCGCCCAAGGTATGAGGATCTTTGGCTTGTTCGAAGATTCTTTTCATGACTTTAAAGGGGATTATTTCAAGGTACGTCCTGCCGATGGCTAACACCCGTTCTGGCTAACCTTGGAGGGAGAGCGCCTTATCGCAACCTATTGGAGTTTTGGCGCTAGGGCCAACGCCTTCACGAAGGTGACTTACAAAAGCTTGATCCAGCAGAATAAGAACGTTGCCGACGTGCTGTTGGCCATTTTTGGTAAAAATAATGTTAACCCTCACCTCTTGATGGGTGATCGCGAGATGGGTAGGAGTTACATAGGTGGGTGGTCGGCTGGCCATAGCTTCCTTGTTTCTTATGCTTGACTTATTTGCTTATTTGGTATCTTGCTTAACGAACTCTCATGTGTTTTCTCGTTTTAGTGTCCATAGCTGCCGAGACGACCGGACTTGAGGATTTGATGGTCCATTTTCTTCAGGTCATAGCGACGACAGTTCTACCACCCCTACTGCCAAGGTGCCGTCTTCACCTACACCCGAGGTTCAGTCAGCTCCTCCTTCTCCGGTGCATGCTCAGGGCCACGACCATCGCGAGGAGGGGGGAGCCCGTCTTGGCCCAGGCTCGGGTGCTAGACGGGAAGTGCCGCTCGTTGCTGCGGGAGGTCGCAAGCCTGAAAGTCGAAGTGGAAACTTTAAAGGGAAAATTGGCTGACACTGAGGAGAAGTTGAAAACTTCCGACGCAACCGTGGCCCGCCTTACCTAGCGGGAGATGACCCTGGAGAGCCAGCTCGCCTCTTCCCGTGGTCAGACTTCTGCAGCAGAGGCCAAAGTTTCTGGCCTGGAAGCCAAGTTGGAGGAGGCCGTCAAGTCGGTGAGGGAAGCCAAGACAGAGGTTTTGGAACTGAAGGGGGAGGTCGTGGGTTTGAAGAAGAAGAACAAAGAGACAGTCAAGAATGCTCATGAGGTAATTTCTGGGACTGAAGGAAGCGATCAAGGCCCAGGTTAAATTGCTTTCTCCTGATTTTGACACCTCCGCAATTGGCGCTTTCAAGACTATCAGGGATGGTCAGATTATTGACATCCCGAAGAAGTGACTTGTAAATGCTTGTAGTATTTTCGTCCGTTGTGGAATTTTTGTATACTTTGGATATGGTAGTTTTATACCTGAACGGTTTACCGTTTTGGTAGTTAAACGATTAATTTTAAGGCCGACTCGTGGCCGTTATCAACGGTTAACTTTAAAGCCGACTTGTGGCTGTTATTATCTGCTTAAATTGCGTAGCCGTTACTTCGATAGCCGTCAAATAGTAGGCATGATCTTATCGGCTCCCAGGGTGATCAGTCTTGGGGTACCGTTGCGATAACAAATTTTATGATCCATAAGGTAAAACAATTGAATAATGCATTAAAAATGGCAAATCGAAAATAAGAAAGAAAATTTAAACGAAACGCGATTAGAGCATACTTAGTGGCAGCCTAAAAATGGTCGTGGGGCCTGTTGCAGAGTTTTAAGAGTAGAACATCTTCAGGTTTCCCGCGTTCCACGTCCTGGGTACCTCTCTCTTCCGTCCAGTCGTTCTAGCTTGTATGCCCCGTTTCCGACGACCTCTCTTACCCTGTATGAGCATTCCCAGTTAGCAGCCAGTTTCCCTTCCCCAGGGGTCGGTAGGCCCACGTCATTGCGCCGTAGAACTAGGTCGTTTGGTTCAAAACTCCTCTTTAGCACTTTGGCGTTGTATCGTAGGGTTATTCTCTGTTTCAACGTCGTTTCTGACAGGTGAGCCATCTCTCTGGTCTCGTCGACCAGATCTTTCTCAACTGCTTCCTCGACTCCACCAAGGAGTAACCGTGAGCTTGGCTCCCCCACTTCCACGGAAATCACTGCATCGACCCCATAGGTAAGTCGGAAGGGCGTCTCCCCGGTGGAGGATTGTGGTGTTGTTCTGTAAGACCATAAAACTGATGCAAGTTCGTCTGCCCATCCTCCCTTCTTCTGGTCAAGCCGTTTCTTAAGGCATTGGAGGATGACTTTGTTTGCGGCTTCAACTTGGCCATTGGTCTGTGAGTGCTCAACTGACGAGAACCTCTATTTTTTATCCCTTGGCCAGTAAAGAATTTACCGAACCTCTTATTGGCAAACTGTGTACCATTGTCTAATATTACGACCTCCGAAATTTTAAATCTAGAGATCACTTGTCTCCACATGAATTTTCTGCAGTTGGCTGACGATATGCTGGCTAGCGATTCTGCCTCGACCCACTTAGTGTAGTAGTCAATGGCCATGATTAGGTATTTCACCTGCCCGGGACCTATCGGGAAGGGCCCGAAAAGGTCAACCACCCCACTGGCTGAAAGGTCGGGAGGCTATCAGTAAACTTAACTCGGCTGCTGGGGTCCTATAAAAATTGCCGTTTTCTTGACACTTCTTGCATCTCTTTACGAATTCCTGGGAGTCTGACATCATCGAGGGCCAGAAGTAGCCGGCCCTAACGAGCTTCCAAGCTTAAGGCCTTTCCGCCAATATGGTGGCCGCAACATTCCTCGTAGACCTCGCTCAACACATAGTCCGTCTGATCGGGGCACAGGCACTTCAGCAGGGGCTGACTCGGTCCTCTTTTGAACAGTTGGCCCTGTACTATCGCGTAATTTGGCCGCTTCCCTTCTTGTCACCTTCGCCGCCCTTTCAACGTCAGGGAGCATACCGTTTTCCAAGAATTTGGTAATCGGATCCATCCATGAGGGGATGTCGGCTGCTTGGGTTACGCATAAGGTAACCGTCGGTTCCTTTACCAATCCTTGGATCAGGGATCGGTTTTCCGACTCAGGCTTCGTGCTTGCCAGCTTTAACAGGAGATCGGCTCGTGTGTTCCTTTCTCTTGGAACATGCTGCACCACCACCTCGTCGAATTCCTCACTCAAATTTTTTACCCTTTCCAGATTGTTTTGGTTCTTACTAATATTTCTAAATTTAGTTAGATTTTTGTAAAATGAAAAAAATAAAAATAAAAATCAAATTAAAGACCATATTCATTATCTCTCTGTGTCTCTAATTTTAATATTTTATCTTCTTGCTACAAATTGCAAAATATTTTGTTGGAAAATCAGCTTTGTCTCCCCATAAGGCCACACTGAGGTAGTGTTTGTTTTCGAGACAGAGACCAAGAGACAGAAACATAGAGATAGAGAGACAGAGACCAAGAGATAGAGACAGAAATCCAATTCAGTATTGTGTTTGGTGTAGAATTGTACAAGATTGATTTATGTCTCAGTATCCTGTTTGGTTTGAAATAAAAACAGAGACTAAAATTTTAAAATTACAAAAATGCCCTTTATTTTAATTAAGGGCCCTAACCCCCAATTCCAATTTCATTTTTGTCAGCAAGTAACCCTAACCCCCTTTATCCTCTCCTATGCCCTTTCTCCTCTCCTTTCCGGTGAAGGAATCCTCTACCGCCGGTAGCACCTCCAAGGGTCCGAACGACGGCGGCGTATCTCCATCAGTTCACGTTCGTGGCGCTAGCTGCTCCCCAAGGTTTGTGACTTTGCTGCCGTTTGCGCGCCTGTGGTTTGCGTCGCCACCGTCGCCACCGTTTTGGAGCTGTTTCTCTGGTATCCGTTCTTTCTCTCTCAGCGGACATGGTATCTTTTGTCAATTTATCTTATTTACTTGTTAATTTTATGAAGTTCAAAATTGATAATTTCGTATAGTGTTTTTGAATCCCTGATTTTCTGATTTGTGAATCCCTAATTTCTGATTTGTGAATCCCTCATTTCCATTTGAAAAACCATAAATCATTAAAAAAAAAAAGAAGTTACCAAGTTGCAGTTACTCTTTGTTATTTGACCTGAGGTGTTAAATTTGTTCTCCTAAACTTGATGTGCATGTTATCGCTATAGAGATCAAAGGTGCAAGTTTTTTTGGTTATTGTTAACCACACCAACCTCCTAATTCCACCAGATAATAATATATCCATTGACATCATCATGGATACTACTACTAATTTCTTGAAGAATGTTCTAAGTATTTGCTTGACTGTGGTTAATGATAATTAATGCTACAGGGATCTTTTTGAGAAGCGTTGATCTTTTCAACGAACCTGTTGATGATCAATCTTCAATAAGAAGAGAGCAAAGAGGCCATTGCTTGAAGACACTTCATATAAAGCCTAGTTTCTGATCCATTTTATAGTGTTAGTAATACTGTGCTCAAACAGTTGCATATCCCATATATGTGTATTATCTTTGAACATCCACATTGTTCCTTGAAGAGGGAAAAATTGGTGGCATCCACGTTTGACATTCTGTTGCTGAAGACGAGGGTACTGATGGCCTCACCTTTGTATCAAATCAGATTTAATGGTATTACTAGATGAAGTCACCCTTTTCAAATGTTTTTCCATGTAAATTACTGTGCAACTATTGTAATTGTAAGATGTTCGAATGTAAAGATGTGATAACTCTGTGACCTTTGAATTGAAATAGGCATGCAACAAAGTGTGTAATTTTTTTTAAATATAAAATGAGTATATGTTTCAATATGTGTATACACTTATTTTTAGTCAAATTCGCATGTATGATGCATTTTTTTTCGGTAAATGTATGATGCATTTTATTGCTGAAGAAAGTTGTTTTATGTTGTGATAATATTGCAACATGTGAGTCACTTAATTTAAGTGATTTACTCGAAAGGGATCAAAAGAGATTTAAGCATAAATGGGTTGGGTATATGTCATTCTTCTCAATTTGTAACTTAGTATATATTCTTTCAAAATTTGAAGGTATTCTCAATTTATCTACTATTCATGCTTTGGCATTCAACTGTTTTGCTTTCCCTTTCTTACTCAGCACTATGTCCAATTAATTGGGTTATAGATCGTAATAAGACCAAGTGTTTTCTCCATATTAAGAGACCTAAACTTAGAATGAATCAAAGACCCGTTGCTGAAGATTCTGCAGAAGTTAGTTGTGATAGCTGAAATAGTTAATCTAGTTTAGTTAAATCATTTCTGAGAAGTTAGTTAGATGGCCATGGGAGTTATGATACCAAAGAGACAAACCATGGGAGTTAGGATACCAAAAATATTGTACTAAGCCAACAAAACCTACTCAATACAGACCTAAATAAAGGCAATACCACACTACTAAAAATATTGTACTAAGCCAACAAATTCAAAACCTATTCAATACAGACCAAGATAACGGCAATACCAAAATATACAGCCAAATGTATACTAAATATAAGCTTTGTACGTTTAACCATGTAAAATATTACCATCTCACAAAATAAGCTATCCCTATAGTGAAAAACTTAATACCCTAAGCCAAATCCATATAGCAAGTGTCGATCAACAGTCAACTTCAGATAATGGAACGCACAAGGACAATTTTCTGTGAATCTGACAAGCCACAGAAGTGTGCATACACATTCGGACTCTCAGCAAACTTCCGACCACTCCATTTCTTCCTAGCAAAGTCATTACATTAAAAAACACAAACATTCAAATAAATCTGACACTTCTTCATGCAAAATCTGCTATATCTTCTTAGAACCAAAAACAAGAATAAGAAACTGGAATCAAAAGACACGTAACTCTATTTACTTCTCTAAATAGGAAATACAATAGAAACAT
Organism: Arachis duranensis; assembly: GCF_000817695.3. Lineage (NCBI taxonomy): Eukaryota > Viridiplantae > Streptophyta > Magnoliopsida > Fabales > Fabaceae > Arachis > Arachis duranensis. The sequence continues at coordinate 108,181,696 of NC_029777.3, forward strand.
AATAAAAATGATAATATCAATTTTCCTCTCTCATTTCATATACTGAAAGTGACTTTTTCAGGTACTTTAAGCACATCAAACTCTTCCAAAAGGCAAAAAAGGAGGAGAAAAAGACCTTCAGGTAAATTCGTTCCGACCTTCAGGTAAATTCGGAAACTTTTTGAATGGGGTAGCGTTTGTTTGCAAAGACTGCAACCGAAAAATTTAAAGACGGGACAGAAATTTTAATTATAATTGCACTCGGTGATTACGCTGACCAGCGGTTGACGCATATCTAGAAACCTTATAATTCAAAACAGTAAATTTATAATTATTTGATACAGAAAGAAACCTAGAAAACAGGATGATCATTTAAAAAAAATTTAAAAAAAAGAGTTTCAAGGAAAAAAACAGAAAACCATAACACACCTTTGAATCCGAAGGAGATATAGGAGAAAGATTCAATCCAGACTTAAACGGAACCTGATTAAGCTCCTTAAATTTTTTACTTAACTTAAACAGAACCAAATCATTAGGCACAGGAACAAAAAGTTTTAAACATTTAGATTTCAAATAACAAAATGTTATAAAGTTGAGCTATATTATCAGCCACCAAAAGCAATAATCCAAGAAAAAGGAATAAAACTTCAGTTCCAATTCCTAGCTTTTAAAGGTAGTAGAGCTCCCAATAACCACGTACTTTGCAAGTATTTCAATTGCAGAAACATTCACATCCTAGTTTGATTCTTATCAGCATAGATTTTAACAGTGAAAATAAAACAAATAAATAAATAAGAAAAGAGAGAGAGAGAGCGTGAATTTGGATGAGGAGAAGACCAGTAAAGTAGGAAGATGAGTATAATTTCATCTCGTGACTAAAATTATCTTTTGTCTTCTTCTTTTATAATTGTTTCACAGTTTTTCATACTAAAATAAAGGTAAAATGCATAAAAGATTTTCTACAAAAAAAAAACTCTACTGACACTTTATTTCACATAAAAAATATTATGTGCGACTAAAAATTAATAATCAAATCAGCTATCATCTATTTGTGTAAATATGTATATATAATTTAACTCATTTGAATACGTATTTATATTTTAATGTATATTTTATAATAGGATGTGCTACACATTTATGTAACCAAGTTGGCTCAAACCTAAATAGAGTCACGCGCATTAACGACGAGTGAAAACACGCGCCCGAAAACCTTTTATTACTTCGCGCTCATTATGAAAAAATGTTACTTCTTTCTCAACACGAAATCGCTCATTCTCTTCGAATCTCTCTCGAAATCACTCAAACTTCAGTCACATTCTCTGCGAAAACCACTACTGGAGAAGAATCGCGAGAAGATTTGGCAAGGAACAACTAGAAACGAACGAAAACAGCAAAGATTCACCTTCCTCCTCCTCCTCATTCTCCTCGTTCTTTTTCGCATTCATTTTCTTCACGTGTTTTCTCCTTATTTTCATTCTTTTGTTGTTATTGCTGCTATATTTTTTTGTCTTTTCTTATTTCTCTCCTTGGTGAAGAAGCCGTAGAAGGCGAGGAGGAAGAGTTTTGAATTGTGCAGAACAGAAATGAACCGAACTGGCCAACTCCACTGAACCGAACATCATTCATGTGCTGAATAAAACGTCATAAACATTTAATCATCAAGAAAAATATTTCTACATGTACAAGGACTCAATTGAACACACTAACAATCAAGTAAATCAAAAAGAGCAACTCCACCGAAGTGAGCAACATTCATGTGCTGAATAAAACGTCGTAAACATTCAATCATCAAGAATAGCATTTTTCCATGCAAAAGAAGTTAACTAAACACATAACAATCAGGTGAATCGAAATGGTCAACACCACTTAACCAAACACCAATCATGTGCTGAATAAAACGTGATAAGCACTCAATCAATAAGAAAAATATTTCTGCATGCACAAGAACTCAACTGAATCAAAATGAGCAACTCCACTTAACCGAGCAAAATGTTGGTATTGTTGGTGATTATAACGAAAGAATAATCTGTGTGCGCGAAGAAGAAGAACCTACGTGCGCGAATTTGAAAGAAGGAGGAGGAAGAGGAGGAGGAGGAGAAATACTATTCTTGTTGATTGAAAGTTGATCACCATTTATTCACCACATAAATATTTTCGGTTCGGTCAGTGTTTAAGATTATTGTGATAGCATGCAGCAATCATTTCCTAGCTGTCTCAACGTAATAACCTCATTCAACTGATTTGAAGTTGAATCATTCATTGTTTCCATTCAGAAATGTAGATTGAAGAAGAAAACGAAAAAGAAGAAGAATGATGGAGCTTATTATGTTGAATTCAATGCAAATCAATAATGAAGAATGCGAGCAGAGAAGAAAAAAGCGAATAGAGGAGAATGGCGAATTTTATTAGGTTGAAGAAAAAGAAGAAGAACGCGAACAGAGAAAAAGAAGGAGGTTGGGGAGGTGCATCTGATTGAAGTTACTTAAATAGTTTGGATGAAAAAATTACATGGATGTAGAGTTTTTTCCTTTTATATTTTAGTAGTTAATTTTAATATACATCTAGCATAATTTTATAAAAAATAATTAATTTTATTTTAATATTTAAAATGAATAAATATTTTTAAATTTTAAATTAAATAAATCCATTAAACGGAAACGCTAATATTCCTCTTTACCCTAATTCTAAGGATCTCTATTCATGATTTTTATCATATTCTTTCTATCTCTTGATATACACAATATATACTCGATTATTATTATTGTTGATGTGATCTAATTTTTACAAGTTTTATATCATATCCAAATTATGGTAAATTTTATCCAACCTTTTTTAAAATAAAAAATAAATTATCTCTTATGCTATGTCTAATGATTATTGGATAGAATGGATTATCTCATCATGATTAACTGTAACTATTAATTTAATTTAAGTTATAATAACTTAATCAATTAACCAAAATATAACTTTTTGTAATTTATAAAAATTATTAGAAAAATTGAGTTTTCTGAAGTCACCCATAAATATTGAAACTTATTGATGTGTAAAATAATTTTAGAAAATGGGAGAAAGACAGACACTTATTATATATTTATTGAGTAAACACCCAATCTGATCCTTATCCATTTTCACGAAAGACAAAGCAATTTTTGTCTAAAAAAGGGACACTTCGACCCTTAACCTTTTTATTTTGGGACAATACGGTCTCTCTGTTAAAAAATTCATTAAATAATAATAAAAATTAATTTTCTGGAGTTTTATTTGTATTTTGTGGGGGGTTTTAAACCTCAAAAAACTATTAATAACTTTGTTTTTCAAAAATTCCTTCATCAATGGTGGTTAAGTGAAGAAAAACTATTGATAAAAATGATGCCACAAAAAAAAGTAATTATAGTACAATATCTTTTAAAGGAAAAAAATAACATCGAACAAAAAATGAAATAAAAGAACTTTAATGTTGACAATATTGGTATTGATGATGATGATGATAGAGGAGATAATGATGATGATAAAGTAATAGAGGTAGGAGTGAAAACAATGAAGATGAAAAAGATAATAGTAGTAGTGTCCCAAAATAAAAAGATTGAAGGTCGAAGTGTCCATTTTTTTGGACAGGAATCGCTTTGTCCTTCGTGAAAATGGACAAAAATCGAATTGGGTCTTTACTCTATATTTATTCTATGTTTCAATTCATATTTTTTTAATAAAGGAAGAGTTTAGATATGATGTGAAACTGTAAATTAGATCCTTATAATAATAATAATAATCAAGTATATATTTAAGTATATTATATACATAGGTGTCTATATATATATATATGTTCAAATATATCATAAATATTGAAATGAGATTATAGAGAATAATTGAACCCTTTTGTTATTGATTATTAATCACTTGCTACCTCTATTCTTCTCGGGAACCTTCACCACATATGTAGTACTATGTGCTTTCACAGTAGTATTTGTTTCCATTTGGGTCCCTGAGATAAAGGGAAAAACTCTTAAAAGAAATTCAAAGGTCTTTTAGATGAAAGTTTCTTCCAGCAATTTTGTATTATTATTATTGTTATTGTTGTATTATTATTTGATTTACAGATGAATTCCTCACTGTAATCCTGTATTGGCAAGTTCATTAAAATTTTGTGTGAATTGGCTATGTTCATATTATTCAACATGTGCTGATGCTCCTCTATGGAAAACGACAGTTAATACTCATTAGTTTAATTCATTTTTCTATATTTTGATTTCAATGAAAAATGGTAGCCAAATTAGTATTGTGCATGAATTGCAGATAGTTTCACGGGATCTTAAGTTTAAACCTCATTGCAAATTATGCAATAAAATAAAATAAAACAAATAAATTTATATATTATTTTAACATCAATATTTTTTTAATAATTAATGTGTTTTTTTTAATTAAAAAAATGTCAAAAGTATTTAGTGTATAAATATTGTTATTGAAAAATTTAAATAAATAAATTAAACTATGATCAAACAACATTATTTACTATTAGAAGTCAAACTAATTGATTTTGGGTGGACCCTAATCTAATTAGATGTTCAATAATCAATATACATAAAATCAGACCAAAATTTAAGTCCTTTTAAATATTATTTTTTAATGTAGTTTTTTTTTTTTACTAGAGATAAGAGATTCGAACCCGTAACCTCTCTTAATTGAGTATAGAGAGACTATGCCATTTGAACTATTACTCATTGGCTATTTTTTTTAATGTAGTTATGATTTAAATAAGATGTTATAAAGATAGGACAAAATTCTCTAGAGAACATTAACAACACATATAGTTGATTGACCTGAGTCTGATCTGCAACCTGCTATTAATATTATAGTTTTTTTAAAATATTAAACCTGATCTATTATTTAACTTGGTCTGGTCTGAAGTCTGTTAAAAGGCCTGTTAATTTTTTTATAAAAATAAAAGTATTATTTAAAAAAATATTTTTTAATAAAAATTATTTATATATAATTATATATTAAAAAGTTTAAACAAATCTAACAGATTAGACCAAACTAATTAATAAACTTAAATCTAACCTATTAATATAATAAAACTTTTATAACAATTTAAATTTGTGTCTATTTTATAACAAACCAAACTGCATGTCTTGGCAGACCGCTTAGCCTTTTTCCACCCTTAACAAGAATACCATATATTACCACAACACACTCGCCTTGTTTCACTCTCTGACATTAAAATTACGGAATTACCCTTATCTTATTCTTCTTCTTCTTCAAAACTATCCTTCCAGAAACACTCACACACAACACTGTCTCCACTACAAACATACCATAAAATAAACAAATTAAATTAAAATAAATAAAATAACCTGAGGCGGTTTCCGGCAGCGGAGCGATGGCGGTATTATCGGAGATAAACGACGGCGACGAGGAGAAAGAGCTGGACGAGGAGCCCGGCGAGGTGATCGAATCGGCGCCGCCGCAGAAGGTCGGCGAAGAGAGGGAACTCGGTAACTATGGACTGAAGAAGAAGCTCATCAAGCGCGGAATCGGTTGGGAAACTCCTGAGCTCAACGATGAAGTCACTGGTACGTGTATAATTACATTTCCACCCTTCCAGCTAAAACGCATGCTCAGAAAAATCTCTCTGTATTTTCTTTCTTATGTTGTTATGGATGGAGAACGATGTAATGTAGGGTGAGTTTGTTTCAGCTTTTGAAAAAGAAAAAAAAGAGAAAGGTGATTTTACATATAATTGAAGAAGTTGAGAATGTATGAAGCTGAAAATCAGATTTATTGTTTTTTTAATTAGGATTGTTTTTGAAAATCAGATTTTTCTGGCAAAATAAGCTGAAACAAGAACACTCTTAGTGGCAGTAGTTGTTGTTAATAATAAAAAATGCTTAATGTTTGATTATTTATTTCATCTCGAGAATGCAGTGCACTATGTTGGGACTTTGGAAGATGGAACCAAGTTTGATTCCAGTAGGGATAAAGATCAACCTATAAAGTTCACTCTTGGTCAAGGTATTTATTAAGGAAAAGTCTAGGGGCCAGCAATTTTATTGCATTTTGGCCAGCATGTAACCAGCAGAGAAATGTGAGCCATTGGATGAAATCTCACACCAATCTCATACCATCAAATCATCATTGATGGCTACCAATCACAAATGTTGCTGGCCCCCTAGCATTGCTCATTTATTAAAGCAAGTACTGCTTGTTTTTTGATGCCTTGTTTTTCTTGAACAATCAATACATGAGTAAATAAATTTTTGTCTGATGGTAAAGAAGCTCAGTTTGTCATATGAGGATGCAATTTAAGTTCGAATTTTAGTTTACAGTTTTTAATAGGTACATTCAGTGAAAAAGAATGAGAGTAAAAACTTGTTTTAATTTAAAAAAATAAAAAAAAATATCAAATTTTGGTGTAGGCTGTTTGGATTAGATGTTAAGGAATGTAAGATTAAAAAATAACTAGTTTCTCATTTTGTTGATGGGGTTTGATAGGTGAACTGGCTGCTGGATTGGATCATGGAATAATCACCATGAAGAAGGGGGAGGTAGCTTTGTTCACAATACCTGATGAGGCGGGTGTTTCATCGGCCAACACCAAGCAGTTTGAGGTGGAGCTCATTTCGTGGATCAAAGTGGTGGATGTTTGCAGAGATGGTGGGATTATCAAGAAAATTATGGAGAAGGGGGTTGGGGATGAGCGACCCCGTGATCCAGATGAAGTCCTTGGTATTCTTACAGCTGCTTATGCATATTTTTTTCTTACTGTCAGTTGAACATGTTGACAAGTTGAGACCTACGTACATTTTGCATTTTCTGTTGCTGCTGCATATCTCTTTTGGTCTCATGGCCTGCTTCAGAAATGAAGATTTTGTTGACTCACATGTTTCCTCATTCTTTTATTACTGCAGTGAAGTATCGGATGGCACTAGCTGATGACACTATTGTTGCTGAAACACCAGAAGGAGGAGTTGAATTTCATGTTAAGGATGGTATATTTATTGAATTATTCAGAATAAACTGTGGTATAGTTCCATTTTTTCATCTTATAGTGTGAGTGACCAATTATTGTTCTTGGTGAACCCTAAGGTCATCTTCTTCCGGGATTGCCAAGAGTAATCATGACTATGACAAAGGGAGAGAAGGCTCAATTAATTGTTCAACCCCACTGTATGTCTCCTGGTCTTATAATCCACCTTCTATATCCTTTTTCACAATCTTTCTAGTATCAAAATGAGGTGTATCACATTTCCTTATATTCTGTCATCGAGTCAAGTTACATGAATCTTTGGACTCAACTTACTTTGACTGAAATGAAAATGTTGTAGCAATCTTCATTATCCATTGGGATGTTTCTGCATAAACAGCATAGTTGTAGTTAATTTATGTTTCCCTAGGCACTTCGGGCTACTATAACATATTTGCCTTAATAGATTTTTTGGTTCATTTTCTGCAACAAATTAATGTTTATGCATCAATCATGAAGATCAACTGAAAGTTAAAGCATTTTGTTTTTCTTTTGATTAAACGAATGCAAATAAACATCGCTTTCAGAAGACAAAAGATATTGCAGTTAACCCAGGCTGCTTGTTGCACCTTCTGTTTGCAAGTTGCAACTATTAATCCCTCATTAAGTGTACATATCTTTTTTCTGTAAAGTTGGATTCAGTCTGAATAACAATAACTAATCTTTGTTGCATCTTACAAAATCTACTTCGTTATTAACTATTCATTCTTCTGTGGATGTCAAGCTGGAATTTCATTTTTCTTCTTAGTTTTAGGTAACTTCCTGATCAATATCTGATATAGTTAGTTGGGAATTGGAATTGTATTTCATATGGTGCCTGCAGATGCTTTTGGAGAGAAGGGGAGTGAAGCTAGCAATGGAGTACATTCTGTTCCACCAAATTCAGTGCTGCATGTTAATATTGAATTGGTTTCTTTCAAGCCTGTCATAGATGTTACTGGTGACTCCAAGGTGCTTAAGAAAATTTTGAAAGAAGGAGAGGGTGCTTCCACAGCAAATGAGGGTGCAAATGTTACAGGTAAGAAAAGAACATGCATTTCATATTTAATCTCAGCTAGTACAACCATTTGTATTGGAGGGTTGCTAGTGGTGCAACTGAGCTTGGTTATGACGTATTTATACTAATAAGGTTTATCTTAATATTATGTTACAGGAAATTTTAAACCTGTAGTGGTGCAACTGAGTTTAATGATAACATATTTATAATAGTAAGGTTTATCTTCATATGATGCGACAAGAAATTTTAAACCTATAGCCAAGATCTGATGTTTCATATCAAATATTCTCAGACTATTGAGCCCCCTGAGCTTTCAAATGATGATCGTTGGCATCTCTCTATGTTAAAATCTTAGCATAATAGAAGTTTGAATATCATAGATTATGATTGCAAAATAATTAGCAACTAGTTCAGTTCATATATCTTCAATGCTAAAAAGTGTGGCTAGTTTCATGTTGACCATTCCTGAATGCAGTGTCGCCTTGAATTATAGGAGACAAAGAGCACAAAATTTTTCCCCATATTATCTGCCAATTCAGTTTCAGATTTACTTTAATGTCTAATTACTGGAAACAAAACAGTATCAAGGGAAATGTATTAACTTTTGCATCTAAACAGGATTAGAATATCAGCATAGTCATATTCAAATAAAAACGTGGATGCAATGATTGTAGTTGTGATCAATGACATGTTAATTGTTACCTAAACCTAGTATTTTTTCTAGCTGGCTTTCTAAGAACACATTTCTACCTACATCCATAAACTTCGTTTTTTCTTTCAAATTAAGAAATTGTTGTACCTGTAATGTCATTTATTGCACAAATGAATGTAGAATCAGATACTGAAGTAGGGGATTTGCTAAACTCATTTCTTTTGATAAAATCTGTGACAGTCAGTTACACAGCAAAGCTAGAAGATGGAACTGTATTTGAGAAAAGAGGAATCGATGAAACTCCTCCTTTGGAATTTATAACTGATGAAGGTGAGTGTATTCTTGTTACGTCTTGGTTAAACTCTTTGACATGGCCAATTAAACTCTTTTACATGAGTACATGACCTATTGTTTATGGCATTTTTTGAGTGATGACGCTAGTGTTTATAAATTGCTAGTGCAGAACAAGTGATTGTTGGTCTAGATCGAGCAGTGGTAACTATGAAGAAGGGTGAGAGAGCCATAATTAGCATACATCCTGATTATGCATTTGGAGATGTTGAAGTAAAACGGGACTTCGCCATGGTTCCACCAAGCTCACGTGTAGTCTATGATGTTGAAATGAAAAATTTCATTAAGGTAATGGGAAAAAAAAGGGGTTGGTGTGGGTCTGCGTTTGTCCATTAAGGAGTTAAATATCTTGATGTTTTTTCTGTGGATTATGATGCAAACTAGTACCATACGCCATAAAATGAAAAAAAAAAAAAGAAACCTGCAGTAACTTTAGTTTTGGATGCTGCGTGCAGCTTATCATTTACATAAATATGTTTGTCTGCCCATATTAGTTCTTTTCAACTCTCTTAGATTCTATTTGCTTGACAGGAGAAAGCACCATGGGAATTGAAAAGTAACGAGAAAATTGATACAGCTAAAAGGAAGAAAGAAGAAGGCAATATGCTATTTAAATGTTGCAAGTATGAGCGGGCAGCCAAGAAGTATGATAAGGTAGCTTGAATTGTGTTGGCATCGAGTTTTCAAGGTTTAGTAACCTCCTTTTACCTTCCTGGCTAATCAATGATACCTTGTTTATCTCAGGCTGCTGATTATGTTAGTGAAGATGGATCGTTTGGGGATGATGAGGAAAAACAAGCTAAAGCACTAAGAGTGTCATGCTGGTTGAATGGTGCAGCTTGTTGCCTTAAACTTAACGACTTTCCTGGAGCAATCAAGTTATGTTCACAGGTAAACAGCCAATTAAAGTCATGTGTAGGAATAAGATTTAAAGCTTTGTTATTCAGTGAGCAGATTGCTATTTGAATAGTGAATAGGATAAAATGTGGGGGAGAGAAGTGATGACAAGTTGTATGCTTCTGGTAAAGCTAATAGAGAGGTACTGGCAACAAAAATAGTTCCAGTTAGAGTCCCAGTGTGCTATTTAGTAGACAGGTTCTGTAAATTGAATTTAGTTACTTGAAGTAAACTTTCTCTGCAAATTCTCTTCCAACTGTTGTATTGTCTGCTGGAAACTCGTGTGAATTTTGGAAAGGAATACACTACTTTCTTAACTTCTAGTTTAATAATGACAGTGCTTAAACATAAATGACTGCCACAAGATGAACATTAAGAATTGTTGGATTGGCACATAATGAATGCTGAACTCTGTATAAAATTGTTAATCAGTAAATAAAATTTCATGATAAAACGTCACTGACCCTCGCATACCTCTGAGTTCAAATAAGGAGAAGGATCGATTAATATCCTTCCCCATTCAGCTTATCACAAGCCTTAGTTATAGAAGTTAATGTCTTACGTTTCTTACTTTTTATCAGGTGCTTGATGTTGAGATTTGCAACGTAAAAGCTTTATACAGACGAGCGCAGGCATATATAGAGACTGGAGATTTTCTGTTGGCAGATGTAGACATCAAGAAAGCTCTTGAGGTGGACCCACAAAATAGGTACTTATATAAGTGTTGATTGGAGTAAATTACCGCTTGATTGGATGAAAGGTTCATAATGGGAGCATGTTTTTTTCATTTTCCAGGGAGGTAATGGTAATGAAGAAGAAATTAAAGCAACTTCAGGCTGAGAATGATAAGAAATATGCTAAGCTCTATGAAAATATGTTTGCGCATAAAGAAAAGGATTCATCTGTGGCAACAAAGGTGATTAGTGTTTGAACTTTGTTACTCATTTTTGCTTGTTTTTGAAATTTGGAGCTTGTATTGCCTGAAATCCCACTTGCTGAATGGTTGGAGGAAACTTGAGCACATCACATATTCACATCTAAGATTGAAGTAATCAACAAATACCATTTTAGAAAAAGAACTAACAATTGAAGCATGAATCTACTAGTTTAGGCTGTAGCCCAGATGAGGACCATGGATAAAATATTTTTTAACATTGCCTAGTTCTCATTTAAGGACTTGTATATAATTTCTTGGTTTTCTTTACCTTGTTATTAATCCTTGTTATTTGTCATTACTAAACACCCCCATAAACACTGTTTGTAACTGAAGTTCTTACCCTTCTGCATCAGAGATTGAAGGTTGAAAAAGAAGAGGACGAGAAGAAAAATGAAGAGGCCACGAAGATGGAAATGGACAAAGTTGCGGATAGTGCTGCTCCTTCTGTCGACGGTCTAATTGTGGATTCATAATGATATTTATGATATTCACATGTATAGTTCTTACAAAATTTTTTATTGCAATTCTAATATAAGTGGTAGATGGAATGCAAGATTCCAAGTTCAAATTAGATGGAAGTTTTAGACTTAGCTGATTTAGCAAACTCTAGTGAAACTAGATTAATTCACGATCATTTGTCTTGACTTCGTGCATGTACTTGAGTGTGAGCAGTTCGAACTCTTTGAATGTTATTCAAGTGGGTTTATATGTCATGAAGTGACCAAATAAGGGTGAGGACTAATAGCTGAATAACATTTATAAGTTGGTTGAATGAGCCAAATATATTTTCTAATAGAAAAGCTAAGCATTCAAATTTTTTACTTAACTAAGTTTAACTAAGTTGAAATAATACATTTTAGATTTCCGTGCTACTTTTATTTTAGCAGAAATAAAAATGCATATAACTGAATTTGATGTACATGTTCTGCAATTTCTTCTCTTTCTTCTGCTCCTTCTTCTATGTCTTTTTCTCTCTCTCCTTTTTCTTCTTCCACATCATCATTATCATCCTCTCTTCCCTTTCTCTGTTTTTCCCTCTTTGTTTTATTTTTTTATTTCTCTCTCTTAAAAAAGAAACAAGAAAAAAAACAAAAAATGCATAATCAAAATAAAGAAGTAAGAGCAACAAAAATGAAAAAAAGAAAAATAATAAAAAAAACTAAAGAAGTTTTTGTTAAGAAATTACTGCATTAAGTCCAGAATTTTGAAAATTTCTGGTTAAAAATTTGTGTTAAAAATTTTCAATGTCTAAGGTAAGAAAATTTATGTGATATCATTAAAAAATTTTGGTGTGTAATTTTTCTGTTTTATATTTTTCCTAAACAATTCCTCCTCCTCCTTCTTCCTTTTGTTTTCGTAGTTTTTTTTTGTTTTACACTCATATAATTATTTTTTTTGAAAAATAAAAAAAATAAAAAAAATAAAAAAAGAAGAAATTATGTAACCTTTTATTTTATTTTTTGGTTTATTTTTTTTGACAATAAACATAAAAAATTTTGAAGAAAAAACGAATAACTTTATAAATAAAAGCATAGAAATTCTATACGTAAAAAAAAAGACGAATAAAAAGAAGCAAAAAATATAATACTTAATTTGAGGAAAAATAACTTTATAAATAAAATTAAATGTACTTAAATTTTTCTTTAATTTAATCACTAATACATAACATAGTATATAATATATACCAGTAAATTAATAACACTTCATAGCTTAGATAATGACATTCATCTTTCTATTTTTAGATAAAAATATAATATTTAATTTGAGAAAAAATATGAATCACATAGGACACTAATAATAAGTAATAACACATTTAAATGTCACTGCTAGTGCCATTAATTACGTAAAACCGTTGGGCCTGTATGATCACCTACACTTTTAGTATAAACGGGCTGAGGCCCAAATAAGAATGATAGAGAGAGCTTGAAAAACACTACCGAAACTAAAACCTGGCCGCCTGCTTACCCTACTTTCTTCTTCTTCCTCCACGGCTTCTTCTTCTTTCACTCTCTCTTCTGAAACGCTTCGTCTTCTTCGTCCTTCCATAATAGGATGGGCGAAATCTACAAAATCAACTCAATAGATTGGAGACCCTCTCCGGTAGTCGCTCTTGCCACCAGCGTCGACGGCCTCCGTGTAGCCGCAGCTCGCCAAGACGGTTCCCTTGAACTCTGGCTCGTATCTCCCGGCTCCATTGGCTGGCACTGTCAACTTGTAATCAAGATTCTTCTTATTTCTTTTTACTTTTTTATTTATGGAATTTTATTTATTTATTTACTTTTTGTTTAGACGATTCATGGTGACCCTACTACAAGAGTATCTTCGCTTCTTTGGTGCCCTGGCGGCTCCAATGGCATGCCGTGCGGTCGTTTGTTTTCGTCTAACATTGATGGTTCAGTTTCCAAGTGGGATCTTTTCCACCTGAAGCAAACGGTATTGTGGCTTTTCCCCCCAACTTTTACTGAAATGTTAGCATAGTTAGGTTTAATCTAGTTGTGCTTGTTAGTGCTAGTGTAATGTTTGTTATTTATTTATTTATTTATTTTAATATGGTTGCCACTGGAGTGCTTATTATTATTTTGGAATGAGTGTTCTTGAAGAGTTGTTGGCTAATGTGTAAAATTTGTTTGGCTGAATTTGATGTCCTATTACAGACTGTGCTTGATTCAGATGGTGTTTCCATTTGGCAAATGGCTGTTACGTTCCCTAAGGTTGATTTAGTTAATAATGTGCCTAATGGTGATGTTATGGGGAATGGTTATGCCAGTAAAATTCAAGAATCTGATGAACAAGAGAGCAGCGATAGTGACGAAGATAATGACTCACCTGATGCTGGCAAGCAATCTGTTCTTGAGTCTCCACGTGTAGCAATTGGTTATGATGATGGAAGTGTGAGGATTTATGCCATATCTGACGAAGATGAATTCCTATATGTAAAATCATTGCCTCGGGTCAAAGGTTAGTTTCATTTCGTCCCTGCATTATTTGGTGCTTGCTGCAGTTTTTTCTACTGGGCTCGATTCTGATAAGACAATGCTTTGTGGGATTGCGTACAGGACGAGTTTTAAGTGTGACTTGGAGCACTGATGCTAACTACATATACTCCGGAAGTAGTGATGGGTACGCCTTCTTGTTTTATTCATTAAATAGCAATTTTCAACTATTGTCTTATGCAACTTTGAAGTAAGAGGGAAATTGTCACCTACTTTTTTTAGGTAGCATTCAAGCTCATATGAACATTGCTTGGCTTTGACATAAATCAAGCACATATAGCACCATAATCCACTCACATTTTTGGACTATGCTATGTGTATATCAAAATCAGCCACCAAAGTTAGCCACCCGTATAAAATACATGTTGGAATACAAATTCATATTAAAAATAAATTAAACCACACATTTAGTTATATATAAATACCTTAGTGGCTGATTTTGGTGTACGAATAGCATTTTTGCACATTTTTATATCTATATTTCCATGTTTCACTATTTGGTTAAATATGCTTCAGCTTTTCTCCTCTTCTTTTCACAGGTTAATACGGTGCTGGGATGCTACGTCTAGTCGTGAAATTTATAGGATTACGGCTGGGCTTGGAGGTTTGGGTGGCGGACATGAACTTTGCATATGGTCGTTACTGTCTTTAAGGTAGCATCGAATCATTGCTTTTTAAATTAACTAAGATGAACACACTTGCATTACATATATACCACACATTTATGTTTTTGATACAATAGTACCTTCTGCATTTCGAAGACCTTTGTCAATGATCCTCCTTTGGTTATTATTTAGGTCTGGGACGCTTGTTAGTGCAGACAGCAGTGGCAGTGTCCAATTTTGGGATAGTAAACATGGAACTCTCTTGCAAGCACATTCATTGCACAAGGGCGATGTAAATGCTTTGGCTGCATCCCCAAGTCATGATAGGGTGTTCTCGGCTGGTTCTGATGGCCAGGTATGGAGTTGCACAATTTGTTGAATTCTTAATATTCAGAATATGTTTGGTCTTGGGGGTAAAAGTGGAGTGGAAATTTTCATGTATGCATTTTTATGTGAGATTCATGTGAGGGATTCCAAATCCGACAACTTTTCTCCAAGAGTTGCAGGAGACATCATAATCATAAATCATCAGGATGTTTTGACTGTTGTTATTGTATGTTTAGAAGCTTCTAAGTAAATTTCTACCATGAGGTGATTAATTGTTAATTGTGGCTTGGTTATCATTATATGCTCCTTAATTCTCGCTTCTTCTGACCCATTTAATGTGTATTTATCACTTCGCTAAGTTATAATAATTCATGGATTTCTATGTTCCATTTTATCTTCTGTTTTCATCTCAAAATTCAATATGACCAAGTTAGATAGTGAAAACAAGAAGTGTATATTGTTCTGTAATCTGGAAGCCAAAGTTCATGTGTTGTATGTTCTCACTCTTCTGTATATTATTAACAAAAATGTAATGCAGTGTTATGTACAAGATAATATACTCATGACCAAGTGCATAATACTAACGTTGGTTTAGTTTATACTATTTGAAGGTTATTCTCTATAAGCTGTCTAGCCAGTCAGCATCTTCCGACAGTGTCAACCCCCTTGTGATGACAAAGAAATGGATCTATGTTCACTATGTAAGGTCTCATACACATGATGTCAAGGCCTTGACTGTTGCTGTGCCGATATCTCAAGAAGGTCTGTTTGAAAGACCCAAAATTGCTTTCCAATGAAATAAATGTTTATCTACCCCCCCTTTTTTTTAATTAAAAAAAGAGAGCTTATCTTGTTAGTTTTATATCTCATGTAAACTGAGATCTTTAGCTGCTAACTTAGAATCTACTATTTCTGCTGATTAGCTATGAACTCTTTGTTTAGCAGATTCTCTGCCAGAAGAGAGGAATAAAAGACGTCGGCTTGAAGGAAAGCCTGTTGATTTAAATTATCATAAATGGTCCCAATTTGGGGTTCCCATGCTTATCTCAGCAGGAGATGACACAAAACTATTTGCATACCCGGTAAAGGAATTCACTAAGTTTTCTCCTCATGATATTTGTCCTGCGCCTCAGAGAACCCCGGTTCAGCTAGTGCTTAATACTGCCTTCAATCAATCATCAATGCTTTTAGTCCAGTCTAGGCAATGGTTAGATGTACATTTACTACATCTTGGAAATGTTCGTACAGCTGGATGCTTTACTAAGACTGAAATCCTTGCACGAGTGAAGACTAAGGAATCTCGGAAGATTGCTTGCAGCACAATTGCTAATTCTGGGGAGCATTTTGCGTACTCAGATAATGCAAGGCCTAGTCTGTTTGAGTTAAAGAGGAGTGAAGTTGGAAAGATTACATGGAGCGTGAGTAGAAAGAAGCTTCCCCCGAGGTTACCCTTTGCCCATTCAATGATTTTCACCCATGAGTCATCCTGGTTGATACTAGCTGGCCATGATAGGAGGATATATGTAAGCTAGCAATATTTCTTTCCTATTATGGCTAGAACTGTTTATTATAGGCATTTAATTATGGGTTTCTGTCAACCATGCTTGCCCTATGACGTCCAAGAATCTTGTTAGCGTTATGCTATTTGGTTAGGCTTTGTATAGTTTGTTTTATTGATACTCCTTGCATTTGAATGCTATAGGTTGTGGATGTCAGCACATCGGAACTAGTGCATGCTTTTACACCCTGTCGGGAGCTGGATGACGAGAAATTGCCTCCGAAGGAACCTCCCATTACTAGATTATTTACCAGTTCCGACAGGCAGTGGCTGGCAGCTGTTAACTGCTTTGGCGATATATATGTGTTTAACTTGGAGACACTAAGGTTGCCACTAATTTGCTTTTAATTGTGATTCGAGATTACTATTACTTTACTTTGCTGTCTGTAGGAAACTCATAATCCATTTCTTATGAATGTGAAAAGTAAAAATTCAAAATTTTTACATAATAATAAGCCTTTGTGCTTCAGGCAGCACTGGTTCATCTCAAGATTAGATGGTGCCTCTGTTACGGCTGGTGGGTTTCCTCCCCAGAACAACAATGTAATGATAGTTACAACTTCTTCGAATCAAGTGTATGCATTTGACGTTGAGGCCAAGCAGTTGGGAGAATGGTCGATGAGGAATACATACGTTCTTCCCCGGAGATTCCAGGAGTTTCCCGGTGAAGTCATTGGGCTTTCATTTCCTCCCTCATCAACTTCATCATCAGTTGTTATTTATAGCTCCAGGTATTTTTAATTATCTTTCATTGTGTTGTCATGTTCATATTTATATAGTTGATTCAATTAACCTATATAAAGAAATGATTTTGTGATGTTTATTTTGGATACAAGTCATGAGAGGATCCATATCCATTTATTTTTAACTAAAAGGGTGGCAGCTAAATTTTGCATTAATACGAAATGATAAAAAAAACTGAAATTAACGAATTAAATGGCATATGCCACAAACTTTTTGATATAGTTGTTTTGTTTATTGTTCTGGCACTGTTACACTTACAATGCTCTATACTTGCACAATCAAAAAATGGTATCTGCATATGTTGTTTCACATTAATATATGAACTTATACATTAACCTTATGATCTTTATACATCTTTTGCTTGTTGATTGTTTCTCATGTTTTGGAAATTTTTGTGCATTCAGGGCAATGTGCTTGATTGATTTTGGATTACCGGTGGAGCAAGACGAAAGCGATATGCTAAATGCTCAAGAATCATTGACCAGGAACTTGCAACAAAACTTTACTAATGTTAAGAAGAGGACAAAATATAGGAGAAACTTTGACGTATTTTCATTAGATAACCCAGTTTTATTTTTAGCTCATGTCTCAAAAAATTCCTTCTTTATGGTAGAAAAGCCATGGCTGGAAGTGGTTAAAAGACTAGAAGCCCCACCAGTTCATAAACATATTTTTGGCACCTAAGTTTTCAAAACAAAATAGGGAGAAGAAAGGGTTGTTCTCAGCTTTAGGGGGTGACATGATGATGATGATAATGGTGTTGATGATGCATCTTTATAAGGGGGATATAGAAAGAGGGTCCCTTTCAATGTTGTTTTTTACTCCTTTTTCTTATTTTGTCTCTCCATGGCTGGGATCCATTGTCATGTATTGTGTTTTCATAATCAATTTTGTTCCATTGGTGATGATAGCTTTTTTACTTCATAGTTTTAGGCTTTATAACTTGTATTGTACTACTACACCATCTCTCCTTGGCCCTGTTTCTCTTGCTTGTGACATATAGAATCTTTTCATGACGATTATGCATGAGATGATTAAGACGTACATGAAACTACCCTTGAAAGTAGGAATATTCTTGTGTTGAATGTTGACATTCAAAGTGTATCAATCCAGAGGGAAAACCAAGTTCAACAATTTTTTGATTCATCAAACTCTAGTATAAATTTATTGTTTTATTTACTTATTAAAAATCGAGACCAACTTATCAAAATTCCTTTTTTTTTTTTCTTAATTGACATCTCTAAAATAGTATATCCTTGAAAGAGAATTATATATATTGGCAAATAGAATTGGAATAATTGGAGTATATACTTATATTGCGACTAGTTATTTACTCATACGAGAGTAAAATAGTTTAGTACTTTTTTCATAAATGAAGGATGCCTATATAAAAATTTGAATTGGATTGGATAATATTTAACCCTATAGTTGTAAAATTTAAATGTTTTAATTAGATTGGATTCTTTTTAAACCTAATATAGTGAAAAGATATTATTAGTGTGCTGTACTCATCAATGCATGTTAACATGATATGTAACATGTACCCTCCAATAAAGGCAATGCATACTAGTAAAACTGTGTATCCATGATATGGAGCATGTGCCCTAAACCTTAACTCCATCTTGCTAACACCTAAAAGGTCTCTAATGACAAAGGTGAACCACAAAATGCCCATGGAATTAGAAATGATTAGTGAAAGGTGAGGTGTTTGTCCTTTTCTAAATATCTAAGTTGCTTTGAAATGTATCCATGCGGTTAGTTCAAGTCTGAGGATATAAACACCTTTTGAATGGAAGATTTTGTTGGATATCCTACCAAAACATAATATATTCAATAATTGTACTAAGTGTTGTGAATGGATCACAATTCAAAGTGAGTAGCTATCAAAAGGGGTTGTGGGGTTGCCCCTTTAGGCTGAAAATGAAACTTGGCTTTTGGTTTCATTTGGATACTTTGTCTATTTTTGGTGCCAAGCCCATTTCTCTTACCATATTTACCCACCCAAAGTAGTTGTGAGCAAGGCTGGCAGTAGCTGAACTTAATCAAGTGGGCCCCACTACTCATAACTAAGGCCTTTGGATTTGATTGATATATGGATTCATGGTGGTGAATAATGGCTCAAGTGAAATTGTGACCCCTCTTTCCTCTCTTATTTTTATCTTTTCTTTTTTTGGTACTTTATTTGACCTGTTCATTTAATTTGAGTTGTAATTGTTTCACACAAAAGGAATTTTCTGAATTCAAGATCACTAGAAAAGATATGCTATTATTAAGAATTCCACTCCAGAAATTTTGAAAATGCTCCTAAGTTTTAATGTTTGATGAAATCACTGAAAATGAAACAAACTTGTCTACTATTGGACCAATTCCATGTTAGTATTAACACTCTCCCTTCTAAATTTACTATATCTTTTATTTTTTAGTAGTAAATTAGTTAACTAGAGAATGAAAAAAGGTTGAGCACCAATCTTAGAAGAGTTTCTGATTGGTATCACATTTTTTTACTGAACACATTTGGGAGGTCCCAGAGATGCATCATGCTTGTCACTCTGATTCATGACATAAAGATTCTACATGATTTTAAACACAATTTTCTTTTCTTTTATTTGAATTAATTGGCAATGTTGTGAACTTGTAATAAAACTTAGCATATGCAAAGTTTTTGCATCATGCTTGCCACTGATGACAACAACAAAAAAGAAGAAAGAAATTAAAAAAAAAAAAAATGGAAGACAGAAACCTTACCCAGTTTCTTATATTCTCTTAGGTTGTTCCCCAACTGCATTGGCAGTGTAGTACAGAAGCATATTCAAATAAAAGAGTGAAAGCTACAACAAAGGTTGCTTTTTCCTTGTTAACATGTTGAAAAAAGAAGAAAAAAATTAAATAAAAGGAGGAAATTAAAGGAATTTTTTTCCCCTTTAAACAGACATTGAAATTTGAATATTTTTTCTTTCTTTCTTTTTTGACAATATCCCCCCTTTTGGTCTCTCTTTCCATAGCAATGCAGCAGAAGTGACAGCAGCCACAGCAAAATGATTTTCATTTCATTTTCTTCCTTCTTCATCAAAACCACCTAATGAGGAGAAAAAAAAAGGTTTAATATATTTTAAAAAAATCAATGTATTTAAACATCTGATACATTGTTTTTTCAATGTAGAGTTTGTTTAAATTAACAGTTATTTTGAATCAGAGGGAGTAATTTGAAGAGAATGGATCATGATTCATTACCTTGTTCCTCTGAAGCTTGTTTTCCTCTGAATAGGTTCTGGAATTTAGGCTTTCTCTGTATAACAAAATGTGCAAATAATTGATATTCATAAAGTATTGATCATAACTGAAACAATTTAATCAACCACAAACTAAACTATATATTATATACCTTTATTCTTGTTACTGATAAACACTGAGAAAAATCCAATGCATCTTCCACTGCTCCATTCCCTGAGAAACTCTTCTGTTCAATAAACAAAAGAATTCATTTAATTAATAAATTACTAACAAGAAATTAAGCTATATGAAAATCATGTTAATTAGTATTAATATTATTATTATGTCATGTGAAATTAATGAATTTATTAACCTTGTGACTCTCCTTTGGAAAGTTGAAGATTGGTGAGCTAGCAGTGTCATCAAGATATGAAGATTGTTGTTGTTGTTGTTGACTTCTTCCAAATTCTTTGACCATCATCTTCTTCTTCTTCTTCTGTGATTCTTTGGTATTATTATTGTTATTAGCATACCAATTATTCTCACAATACCATGATGATGCATTATCATAATGTGGAGGACCTGATGAAGCATCAGAAACCATTGACAAATCTTCTTCAAACTCCTCCTCTTCCATTATTCTTCCTGCTCCTTTCCCTTCAAATTCATCTATTCTTTGGAAATAACTCTCAGAAACAAGTGAAGAAGATTGGTCCAAATAATGTGTCCAACCTGATTCACTAGCACTATTGTATTGTGAAGCTGATATATCCATCTTTTTTTTTTCTCTTTCTAATAAGAAAGAACTAATTTGATGCTCTTATATATATAGATTCTGTGATCAAAGGAACTTGTATAAGATCCTAAAGGGTAGCTGTTTTCCACACTCTCTTACTCTCATCATAGGTATAAGAAGAGGAGAAAAAGAAAAAGAAAAAGAAAAAGAAAGACTAATAATTCATTAACAAACAAAAAGGAGAGAGAGAGAGTGAGAAAAAAATAATAATAAAAAATGCACTATAATTCTAAACTATTATGTGTCCTTTAGCACAATCCTTTCACCTTCTTATTTTATCTTTATGTGAATGAATCAATATGCCAGTTGGCCTTATGTGCGTGTGTGTATGTGTACGGCAGTGTCTTCTAGCAAAGAGGGAGTGAGAGAGATAAGGGGAGATGCAATAGCTCAGAATTAGAGGATTCATCCAATTAATTTACTCGTCTATTTAAATAAGTATTAAAAACTTGATTTTTGCTTAGTATATATAAATATCTATTTATTAGTTATAAATTTTTAAAAATTTAATTATTCTGTTGGTCTTTATAATTTTACAAAATTTTCAATTAGATTCTTATATTTTTTTTAATTAGGTCTTTACCCTAATTTTTTTAATTAAGTCTCTCTTAGTAGTAATTAGCTTAATTGTATAGGGATCCAACTAAAAACAAAATTAGTGCAGAGAATCAAATAAAAAAAAAAGTATAAAGACTCAATTGAAAAAAAATTTAGTACAGAGACCCAATTAAAAGGAAAAAAAGTATAAGAACCTAATTGAAAATTTTGCGAAACTATAGAGACCAATAGAGTAATTAAACCGTTAACAAACTTTGATAGAGATATTTTTTTTTAAGATTTGGATATAATATATTTTTGTAATTTAAAAGTGTAGTTTGATATTTTTAATGAATGAAATTTTAGTTTTGTAAAAAAAATAATACTTTGTTTTGTTACTATGCAATGAAGTGTGACTTTGAATTTTAGTGATACTTATAATGTATTTTATAATAAATGAATTTTGAAATATATATATGGAGTTATTTTTCCATTATGGCAGCATTGCATTACCATGCTCCTCTCATAGGAGGATAGTGCTGTCCTTTCAGGACAAAAGTTAATCTTAATTTGGCCAATTCACAACTAATGATGCTTTAATGATTAGCCCTTTTGTTTCTATTAATGGTTATAGGGGGTTTTGATAGTTGACCTCACAATAAATGCTGTATGCTCCCTTCTCATATGGTTTTTGCTTCTTCTTTTTTTTGTTACCTAGTTTATTTTTTATATATTTATTTAAAATTTATTCTCTCAAGATAAAGATAGAATGTGACTCTATTCAAATTATCCTTCAAATTTATCTTATAATAATAAACTAATACTAGATTCCAATTTTTTGTATGTGTATTTAAAATTATTATTGCAAGAAGATTAAACATCACTCAATTTAAATTGTGGTACAGATTTATCTTATAATAATAAAATGATACTAAATTCCAAAAAAAGTACAATAAGATAAATGTTACAAATATCTCTCCTTTTATTTCCCCTCCCTCTCTCTTCATACATTTATGTCTGTTTTGCAACCACCAACAAAACAAGGTTCTTTAAGTTGTGAATGAATTGAGTATTATAGATTCTTTTAAATTGTGCTTAATTAACAACTCTATCACAATTCACAAATCAATATTTACCAGTTAGTTTTAAACAAAAAAAAGGCTCAAAAGTTTTTCTAATTTGGAAATTTCTTCTCCTTTTTTAAAGTTGAAATTGGGGGTCAAAAAGCAATCCACAAAAATGTTGGTTACACCAATTAATAAAGTGATTGTTTTATTTAATTACAATAGTTGATTTTGATTAGAAACAAATAAAATTACTATGTATTTTGAGTACTAAAAAGTGTTTGTATTATAAATGCAAAGTGTCCTAATTGAGGTAGACAAAGGCACGTTATATTGAAAGAAAGCAGTGGTGAGGCCAAGATTTCAAAATGTTATGCGAATAAGAAGCAACTGTATTGCGGTGAAAAGACTGCTCCTTTATTTTCCTTCAGTAGTTTCTTCCTGCTTCTTATTTTTCATTTCACTTCCCTTTAAATTCATATGCAAAATGGTTGGTGAGAAGAGAGAACTTAGAACCAAAGGATACAAAGGAAATTATAATCTTTTATTAGTAACAAAATAATGTAAATAATTATTACTTTTTTTTGGAGTTTAAAAGAGGCTCATTCTTTTGGACATGAGAAGCTTATGTGTGTTGTGTGTTGTCGTGGAGAATGTAGATGCTAGACATGGATGTGGGACAATTTTTTCTTATCCGATTTTTTTATAAAAAAAATTAAGCTTATTAATCGGATAATTCGATTTGTGTCAATTTTTTTTTAATTTTTTAAATACAAATCGGAGGATTCGATTTGTATACCCAAAAATCGAACCACAATTGTGTAAAATACTTATAGACTTCATAATTGCGTCCTACACCATTTTTTCTCCTGCGTCTAAATTAAAAAGTGTTTAAAAGAAGATTTGAATGAGAAAGAATTAATTCATAATTTGCAATTGATATATTGAAAGTTAGATGCAGCAGTGAAAAGCATTTAGAGAGAAAGAACATAGTACAAAAGATACAGCATGAACACATGACTAGAAGACATATAAGATTTTCAGAAATGCCACATAAGTTCAATACTCTCCCTGGTGACAAAAAACTTATCTAAGCCAAATGGTAGCAAAATCCATACAGTACTATGGCCCCATTAATCTTGGAAACATTGCCCTTCCTTTCTATATCTGTGAATATGTACCTGTGAAATTGTAGTGACATTAGGCTTGAAATCTGGTATCTATCTCTAGGGCCATATTATATATATTTTTATTTTGTACTATGCCAATATCAATGCATTGAACCTATTGAACAGTAAAAACAATTCCATCACACTTGACATGGTAAACATGGTAATGCCATTAAATCTTCCATTCCTAGATTGGTTTCATGCCTATTTACTATTTAGAAAGTGTTGAGTTAATTGCTGGTCACTTGACCCTACTCTCATTTCAACAAGTCACTCAATCAATAATGAACCCAACCTCTATTCATTACTTCCTCTTATTATTATTATTTTAATTCTTTTTTTCCAATTAAATACTTTCTTTATTTTTTTTGAGTCGGAGATTAAATTTCAAGAGTCGACTTTACAGCTGGCATTCGAAGAGTCGATTACTTCTAAATATTTTCAAACCAAAATGGCAATAAATAAAGTCTTGAATTGTTTGTAAATTAATTAATTAATACAAATCAAACTATTTAATATGCTTTACTTTTTTTAATATATAATAATTTAGGGTTATTGGGTAGTGTCAATTGACAATGAAATGTGACTTTATGTATAGATCATAGGGCCACAATATGATTCTGGTCTGACTCCAATTGGTCCCGCCCATTTTAATAGAATGTGTCCATTTGCATATGTTTGATGCTTACTGCTCTGTTAAGCACTTGGGTTATCAATCTCAATCATTTCTACCTGTAGAACTCTCTAAAGCCTAAATCATATTAAATAATAATCAATAATTCTATTCTATTATGGAAATCAATCTATCATGGAACTTAGCCTTCCATGGTTCATCATATGGGAACAAAAAACTTCTTATCCTAAATAATCCTAATAACCCACCGATTTTAGATTGGTGCATGTCATGTTCTTTTTCCAATCATAAATAGGTCATAGTACATTTAAATCATTAGTAGAAATACAACTTCATATATATAAGAATTGGTGTACAACTTTCTTTTTTAAAATACTTTTTATTATATATAATTTATAAAAAATTATTTTGTTATTATTTTCATAAATTAAACCTAAGACTTGTTAACTAATTTAAAAATAACTCACTATATCTCACTTGATTCTCTTTTTATTATTTTAGCACATATTTAATATATAAAAGTGAATCAACAAGAACATTAGTGTCTATTAATTAATACATCCAAAAATGTTATTTCTACACTAAAATCAGTGACTAAAATCAGTTACCAATGTATTTGTATATAAATATATGTAGTTTAATTTATTTTCAACGCGTATTTATATTCCATTATGTATTTTATATTGATGGCCAACTTTAATAACTGATTTTAGTGTATACATAACATAATCATAATACATTAGTATATACAATATGAATACGAAGAGGATTGGTGTCCAATTTTTTTCTAAAATACTTTCGTTATATATAATTAATAAAAAAGATTTTCTCCAAAATTTTGAATCCAAAATGTTTTAGTTAAATTATAAATCATTTGTGATCTCAACTAGTTCAATTTTTATTATTTTTGCACATATTTAATAAATAAAAAAGTAAATCAATAAATACATTAGTATAATAGTATCTATTGATACACTAGTATATAATTACATGTTCATTCATATAACTAACTCAAGAATATAGGTTATATCTTTTTATTAAATTTCTTTTAAGACGATTAATTGCTCAACCCTCCAAATTTAAGTCAATTATTATATAATGAAAATGGTAATGTATTTCAAAAAAAAAATAAGGAGTTTAGTGTTCAATAATGAAAATTAATTTATTATTAAATATAAATAAAAAATTTAAGGAGAAATAAATTATAAAACACAATAAATCTTAAATCTTAAATTTTAAATTGTAACTTTAAATTATTGATATAAAATATAATATTTATTTAATTAACAAAAAAGTGTAATATTTATTACTACCTAATAAAAAAATTCAAAGATGGGTTATAAAAAACCTACTTATTTAAGAAAAGGCTCACTTTATGTTTAATTTGAAAACAACAGTACAAGAATTAATTAATGGTATAGGATGAGAGGAAAGAAATAAAGACACAAGCTATGTGTGAAGCCCATGCATGTAGATGAGCAGTTCAAATCATGGGTCATGACACATATGTTAATTACTTCAACAGTTTCTTCTATTCACCAATTGAAAAGAAAGAAAAAGACACTAATGAAACAGATATATATATAAGAATTGGGATACTATCACCTTAGCCCTTAGACCCTTTTTCATTTGTTATTATATGCTAAGAGTTAAAGAGAGTAGCACTGTATAAGTATGGCACAAGAGCATTCCTACTATGGTCCCCTTTTCATGGCAACCAAGGTCAAACATTGCTTATACCATACAGTGCCTAACCACCGACGAAAAATACTTCAATCTTCCAAAATTAAATCCTAAATATTCATAATTAATTATTTTATTTATGTTTAATATCTTAAAATTATATAAAAATAATAAAAAATTAGTAGTTTTAAATACTGTATTTTCTTTGGTATATATACCCTATATATATTTTAATAACTGTTAAAAACGAGAGACTAAACTAGAGAAATGATGGTATATTATTGAGTGTATTCGAGTTGTCTATTCAAGTTGTGTAGAATGATACAATATAAAAAGATATTTATAAGTATTAAGAGAATCGTAATAATAAAGACGCAATCTCCTATAATAAATATTTAGATATACTAAATAATATTAATTCATCCTAATTGATTTTAATTATATTCTAACAATAACATACAAATATATATTTATTTTTGGCACTTAGCTTTATATATATGGATATGTATCCTATCCTATACCATCAACTTTCTTTCACTTTCACACCCAGGACAAATAATCAAGTCCATGTCACATTGGTTAAAGTCAAATCTTTATGCTTCAGTTTTCTACCTATCTAGAAGATAAGGGACATATTAGGGGGTATGCTGATGGAGGATGAAAATGAATTGTACATGACAACATTTAATGTAAACATGGCTTTAAGAAAAACTAAGTGTAGGATACTAGGATTGTAGATACTTTGTTCTTGGATCTTTTTTTTTTTTTCCCTGAAACAAAGAGTGTTAAGTCAATCTCAAATTCTGAAGCTACAAATGACATATCTCTGAAGCTTCACAGTGACCATGGTGAAACAATAATAATAATAATAATAATGATAATAATGCCACCAAAACCTAGAGCAGTGAAATTTGCACGTGCTTTTTTTGTCTGGTCCATGATTTCAGAGACCAACCTATTGAGACAAATAATTTAAAAGCATTTATAAAATGTGCAGAATTATAATTTGTTATTTAACTTCTTTTAACGTTATCATTATCGTACTATTTAGTATTTAACATCTAGAAAGGTAAGTCTGAATTGTCTTTTCTTTTAATTAAGGAAATTACCTGTCCTTGAGTGATAATTAGTAATCACCACTTACTCCAATTTTAATAGTGATGTGAAATTATTATTCCTTTTAATCTTGTCATGATTAGGAGACTTTCCCTGACAATTATTTTTGCATTATTGCTGCTTTACTAAGTTGTCATTTCACTATAATGCATAGCATATATAGCTTTCAGTCATTAATATATTAAGGTCTTCTCATGTAACACATTATTTTGGGACAGTAGAACAGAAACCAATAAGAGAGACGGGTACCCAAATAATCTCTTTTATTTGTATTTTTTTTTGTCTTGTGGTATTTCTACTAAACAAATTAAGGATTAATTTGTCGTGAATTTGAGTTTTGTTTAAAAGTTTGTCATTAGTCAATGAATTACTACATACATAAGATGGAATTCGAGTCGTCAACATTTATTTAATAAGTAGACGAGTGAAATCACTCTTAACCAACTCAAGTTGGTTCTCTCCTTATTGGTATATATGGCTGCGTTTGTTTACAGGCACCAAATACTGAGATAGGAACACAAAGACACAAAATTATATTTATTGGTAGATGAGACATAGACTAGACATTATATCTAGAGACACTGAATTAGTGTATTTTGTGTTCATCCTAATAAAAAAGACATATAAACACAAAAAACACAATTTATTTTTTATTTTTTCTTTTATTATTCTTGTTAATTTCTTTTTGAATGAAAAAAATTGAGAATAAATTGAACTTTTTATAATTTGTTCTAGTTTATCACCAAACAAAATATAAAAATACTAATTTTTATGTCTCTATTTTTTGTGTCTTATTTCAGTGTCTTATCTTATTATATTCTCAAAACCAAACACAACCTATTGTATGAAAAATAAAATTCTATGATGAATTACTAAGATAAGGTATAAAGTCTTTTTTTTCTTAAATAGTAGGGTAAATTACCAAAATGATATTCAAAAATTTATATTGTTGACAAAAAGAACTCTAAAAATGCTAACGACATATAAATTGTCGAAAGATTAAAAATTTGACAAAAAGAATTGGATATTAATACATATTCTAAACAACGTCTTTAGATATCAAATTTTGATGCACATATTTGTAATTATTATTAAAAAAATATATTTTTATCCTTAAAATTTAATAATTTTTTATCAAATAAAATTAAAAAAATATTGTGAATGACCACATTTTTTTAAATGAAAAAATTTAGAAAACAAATTTTGTTTTAAATATTTTTGTGTATCTTTTAAATATTTATCGATACCAAATTAGTAGTTAACTCCGTATTTGATATTTATGGTCAATTTGATACAATTGTTATTACCGTTTCAATATAATATTATAATCAACTTCTACTTATAAGTTTTAAAATATTACGTATGCTTATAATAACTGATTTTCTAGCTTAAAATTTACCAAATTTTGCCTATGATCGAATTAATTTAGTTTTTCATCATTTTCCTAAAACAACTTTGAGTATTCACAAAAGTTTATGTTTTAGAATTTTAATTGTTGCCCATGAAATATATACTTATTCCTCAGCAAAATGCAAGGCTTGCGAATTCGGAAGTTAGTCAATTAAGTTACTTCATCTATCATCATCTCAAGGGATAAAGCGATAAGATTACTTGATGTATTATGTTAAAACTTAAAAGACTGGGTGTGATATGTTAGTAGTGCGAAAAATGTTAAAAGAGATTTCATTTCTTATAAAAAATAAATAAAGATTTCAATTTTAATGTAAATGAAGATAAATTTGATAAAAAAAAGGACGAACATAATCAATATGAATTTTTCATATAATTTTATAATATATGCATGCGAACATATGATCAACAGCAAGAAATTAAATTTCATATAATTTTATCATATTAACATAAAGTAAAATTTAATAAGATAATACATGTATAATTTCATATATTTTTTGATATATGTATAATTTCATATATATTTTTTTATAATATAATATATTTTTAATATATGTATTAATTTCATATATTTTTTGATAATATAATATATGCATGCGAACATATGATCAACAGCAAGAAATTTCATATAATTTTATCATATTAACATAAAGTAAAATTTAATAAGATAATTCCAGTGTATAATATCTACTTTTTTAAAAGAAAAGTTTTTCAAAATTTGGCATGCATATATATATATATATATAAAATAGATCATTTTTAATATTGCAACCACATCAACAAAAATGATATATACAATGTTTTACAGGAAAAAAACTTATATGTCCCTTTTAATGTGTAACACAAAATGCCAGTCCCAATGAAGATACTACTAGACTAAGACATGACAATATAATTAAACATGGCCTTTTAGTATTAGGATGCAACTACACCCACTTGTTACAACTTACAAGACAGGTAGTAAGTAGTCCCCAATGAAGTTGATACAAGACTTGAGCAGTAACCCACATGCATGCATATAATAACATCATAAAACAAGATGAATTACACTTATTTTTCTTCAAGTTTAGAAAAATTCATAATTCTCTTTTATTTGTTTAGGTTATATTAAATAATTTTGGTTTAAACAAAATTTTAGTTATTTTAAAATATATATACGTATTTTGGATTGATCAAAATTTAAAATATTGATGTGATAGGTTAAATATTCATGTGAAAACTTAAATGCCAAAATTTTACTCTCTACTATAATAATTTTTTGGATTACTGAAAAATTTTAGAGAACTTAATTTAAATAATTAAAATTATAATTTAGTTTTATAAATTAAAAAATTAATTAAATCGTTTAAATTTCTAAATTAAAGTAATTACTTAAATTCATAGGTACTTAGGAATAATGTTAAACTGTATATTATGTAGCACCCACTTGATAAACAGGTTTTGATTACTGTTGTTTATATTCAATGCAGTGGATCAAATTTCTGTAAAAAGAAAAAAAAATGGATTTCTTTGGTGGTCATTACCAACGGATTTTATCCGTCGCAAAACTGATTATTTTATTAAAGAATTATTACCAACGGAAAGAATCTATTTTTAGTTGAAAAATATTATTTATTTATTCGTTGCAAATGAATTAGATTTATTGTTATTTTTTTTTGTCACAAATTAATGATAAATTTTGAGATTTGATGGTCATTTTTAGTGACAAATTTTATCCGTCACTATTTTATCACTAATATCAATATCCATTACTAAACTAAAACAAATCGTCATTAAAAATCTACAGTAATCTAAAAATTCTAGTAGTAACCAAATCAAAACAACACAAAAAATTTGATTTCTTAAGGATGAAAATTATATTGAACTCTACCAAATTTAAAAAAAAAATCAAAATTGTTATGGTATAAATATAATTGTTAGTCTAAATTATAAATAAAATAATAGATGAATATAATTTGATGATATATATTAAAATTAAATTCTTAGAATAATTAAAAAAATTTACAAATTATTGTTAAGGAGTCTGATAAGAGAGAAAGAAAATTGATTTTTGCAGTGGGCATGGTTGGACAAAAGGCCAGCTGTGAGAACAAAGAGTGTGGACGAGAGAGAAAGCCAAAAGAGAAATAGGAGGTAGCAATGCATATGCATGCTGATCGTATGAGAAAGCGGCGATCCCGCTACCACTCACCATGTTTTCCGGAATCATACATACATACATACATGCCTTATTCTTACTATCATTATTATTAGGTTCTTGGAAGATGCTGTTTTGAACAGAAACAAAATAAAAATCCCAATAATCCCTCAGAGTCACAGAGAGAGAAAGAAGCATGTGAGCGTATCTGAATGGTATTCCCCAGTTATGATACGCTGATGAGACACCTACCTCTCCCATCATCACTACTTGTTTCTTTCTTTCTCCTCCTCCCACCATTCTTCGCAATATTTCTCCTCCTTTGGATCCATTCTTACCACTTTTTCTTTTCTATTTTCCGTACTTCTATTCTCTTGTACGGCCCCCAACAAATTCATTTTGTGTCTCACATTTATTTCTATCTTAAACTTTAATTTTTTTATACAAATTCAACCATTTCCAATCATTATTACTACTCATACTTGATACCCGTGAGATATTTTAAATGAACATAATTTTATTTTGCTGAATCCTAGTGTCGGCTAATTTTTTTTTGTTATGAAAGTAAAAGTAGTGATATACTTTAACATTATAATTTTTGGTGTTTTTTAAGATTGTGAAAAGTACACAAATCAGAGGATCCGATTTCTGTACTTCAAATTTTTAAATTTTTTTTAACATAAATTAGACAGTTCGATTTCTGTACCTCTAATAAATCAAACAGTCTGATTTCTACTTCTCTAATTAAACGATTCCATATTTGAGTATAATACCTCAGCAATCCACATTTTAAAAAAACATTACTACCACTCCAATACTAAAAATAAAAAATTCTCCTAATATCTCTATGCTTACTGTAGTTAATTATTTAAGTATGTTAAAATTGAAACTATATTTTTAATATTTTCTTAAAAATATTATTAAATAATAAAAATATTACTTTAATTTTAATAATGTATTTTAAGATATCATAATCGTTGTAATATAGACATATTAAAATATATCTTTTTTTATTTTTCCATTCTTCAGCTGTTATTTAAACATGTATTCCTCTTATACATGAATTTAAATTTTATATTTGAATGTATTTTTATATAACATGTTTAACCGGGGTAGTTTTAGGTATATAATGAGACAAAAGTCCCATTAATTTTATTTAAGATATATTTATGTTTTATAAATACTATCAATTTTACACTAATTAATTGTTGAGATTAATGACAAATCTAGAAATATATTATTAAGTCATGGAGATAAATATTTAACACTTGACAATAATAAAAAATATAAACATATCAAAATGTGTTGAATTAAATAATATAAAAATATTAAATATTAAATAATTAATTATTTATTTATTTATTTATTATCAATATTTATATATTAATAAATATTAATATGACTATTAATTCACTTTTTTATAACTTACATACATATAATAATAATAAATGTGAAACCAATTAAGATAGTAAAGAGAATATCTCCTAACCAAGAAGTTTTATTCGAATATCAAAATATCAAAACATGTTTTTTATAAATTATATATGATAAAGAGTATTTTTAAAAAAAAATTATACACTAAATCCTTCCTATCTTAATTATATAGTTTAAATTTAATTACTCTATAAATTTTTATAGTTTCACTGGTAATATTGTAATTAGATACTTATAATTTAAAAATTTGTAATTAAATTCCTATATTAAATTAAAACTTTCAATTAGATGTCTTTTCTAATAACTATTTTTTGTTAAGAAAACAAACTTTTCTTTTTGAAACTAAATATTTATTTTTATGTTTACTGTAAAATAAATAATAAAATATTATAAAAATAAATATTTTATAATTAATGTGTTTTTTCTCAACTATTTTTTAAATGACTCTTAATTCAATTTATGTTTGGAATTAATTATCAAACAACTATGCTGCATATATACTTAATAAATTTAGTTTGGTAAATTTTTTTGAAAATGTCACAACTCACAAGTTTTTTATTTTATGTTTGATATATCAGAAGGACATGTAGTTGTATTTGTAGTTTTTAAAAGACATAAATGATTTTAAAAATATTTAAGGTAGAACTTATCAAAAATAGATTGTACTTATTAAAATTAAAAGGTTTAATATGATTTCATACATTAATTTATTTTTAAATTTAATTCTTTTATTAATATCTATTACAGCATTTTTAAATTTTAAAAACTATTTACCAAATACACTTGTTATTTTTTGTGCTTATTGAAAGTTATTTTTTATTTAATTTACTAAACATAGATTTTATAAATTTTAAAAAATTATCTTTTAAAAATTAACCTTTATAAGTTACTTTTGAAAAATAAAAGCTTTACCAAATTAAGTTTAAAATCAAACACTAAAATCAATTACTAGTATAAAATATATGTTAAAATACAAAATATACATTGAAAATAAGCTAAACAACATATATATTTATACATAGTGACTGATTTTAGTAGTTAATTTTAGTGTATAAATAGCATTTTTAATTATCAAACTATAAATACAATACAAAAAAAATTAATTTACCAATAC
The DNA here is from genome assembly GCF_000817695.3 of Arachis duranensis. Taxonomy (NCBI): domain Eukaryota; kingdom Viridiplantae; phylum Streptophyta; class Magnoliopsida; order Fabales; family Fabaceae; genus Arachis; species Arachis duranensis. Next base: position 108,215,058 of record NC_029777.3, read on the forward strand.
ATATTAAAGTTGAGTAGAAAAGTTCAAGAATATAATTTTAACTATATAAATTTCTTAATTGAATAGTATCACAATGTTCTGAATATATATACATTGATTAATTGATATATATTTTTTAACACTTTTTAACAATATTAGTAGGGGCACTTGCCCCTACACCATATTAAATAGATCCCTCCCTAGTTGAGATTAACCTATTACTCTAGCATTAACTATAAAAAGTTCTCATCTATATTTCTATACAATAAAAAATGGAAATTTTGCATAGATGTTTTCTGTTATTTTAGAATTTGACCCTAAAAAAATTTTCAATGTGTAAGATGGTTGATATACCATCTTAACTAATCTCATATTGGCTGTAACTAAACATATTTAAACTAGTAGAATTAATCATTTCTGTAATTGTGTAATAATTTAGAGGCATGTACTTTGGTTGTACTTTTGTTATGCTCCTAGAGGCATGTAATATTTAAATACAAGTGACAATAAGGTTAACATCATAGCCAGGACAGGAATGAATCCATCCTAGACTTATGAAGAAAATAAGGTGCTAGAGATCAGGGTATCTGGTAGAGGGTGGGTAGTAGCAGAGATATTAGTGGACGTAGTAATTGAATTCAATTTAATAATCAAATCGGACAAAATATTAAATTATTGATTCAATTGATGCATCACTAATTAAATTGTTTAAATCCAATCAATCAATTAAATATATAAAAAATATATTTTAATTTAACTTTTGTAATATATTTAATAAAATATACCATGTATCAAAATTTATACCAAATTTGTTCTCTCTCTATTTTTTTATTTATATTTCATATCGATGACCAAACATGGCCCCATAGAGACTCATTAAGCATTCAATATTCATAGCCGAAGACTTCACATGTCACCCTAAAAATCTTCAAGCCTAATATTAAGGCAGTCAAAATTACCATCAATCAATCTGAATAATAGTTGTATAGAATAGGTATTAGAATCGAATCGGTAATTGACCTGGTCATACGAATGGGTCACTGAGTTACTGGTTTAATCGATGGGTCACTGATTTACTCGGTTGATTCGGTTATAATTAAATAAAAATATATAAAAATAAAATTAAAATTAAAAGTTAAATGCATATTTTTTAAATTATATTAATAACAATTAAATATCAATTCTTAGATATAATTTATAATGCAAAAAGAGATAATAAATTAGTTACTAGTACAAAATATTTTTTTAATTTAAATAAATAAAAAATAAAAAATAACATAATTAATATCAATATATCAATATATTTGTATACTATGTGTTGTTACTTATTTGCTATCTATGTAAATCCATACTTAAAAAAATAAAAAAATAAAAAATCATTACGTTTTGTTATATATTTATATTTTGTCATATCTATTAGTAAGAAACAAGTTTGCCATAGTGGCAACGGGGAGGTTCTAGTTACGCGCAATCGATGATCCGGCGTTCCGCAGGTGCACCGTGGACTGCGGCGGGTTTAGCTTGATCTGACACACGAACCAGCCGATTTTCAACGAATTTGACCACCGTTAATCGGTTCGAATGTATATCCAATCTAATCTACCAACCAAACCGGCCAGACCATCAGTTTACCAATTTTCTAATCAAACTGGCCGGTCTAATCCAGTTCTGATAACTATGTTATAATACATTAGACTTCAACTAAAACTTAGTTACCCTTCTTTTCTTTTCTTTAGAAAACAATAAAAGAAATTAAATAATTGGGATGAATGACCACTCTTTAATACATTAAGGCATGTACATATTATAAAATTAAAGAGTTGTTGGTTGTTCCAATTCATATAGTATAAATGTTTGCACAATAAAGACATTTTTTTTGTCCTATTCATATAAGCATTTACAGAAATTAAAAAAAATAATAAGAGAAGTAGTGAGCATTAAAATCGCATGTTGCATTCAATTTTGCTACCCTAATGATCCCAAACAAGAACAGACAGATATGATACAATAATTAAACACCAATATCTTCATCCTTGTCATTGCTTTGTGTATAAGCATGAAAAAGATTGCCCATGTAAAAATATGTTTTATTATAATGTGCTAACATTAAGAAAAATGGCACTATCAATTCAAGTTCCCTAAAAAGTTCAATGAAACCATGTAATGAGAGAAACTAATACAAGAAACCTTTCTCAAAAAACAGAACAGAACACACTGCATTTTCAAAGTGCTGGAAATAATTCATCAAGCCTGCATGGTAAAGAATAGAATTCATTGTTCCTAACATCTTTGTTATACATGGTGAACCTCTCCCACCATTGCATTCCACTGTCTTTTCGATCATCGTCGTTTTCGCGCAACAGTGTGATGTCCAGAATGAATGCAACCAAGGCAGCAACCATTGTATGTGACATGAACATGACTGTCACAATGTCATTGAACTGCCAAAATAAATGTATATGTTAAAAATTTTATTTTTTGTTACCAATTTTATATGTTATATACTAAGGTCCTAACAAAATAAAATTTTGATTGCTTTTTGGTCAAGTTATCTCACCCATCTTGCACCAGCTGATCCATGCTTCACATGATAATACTCTGAGAAATATTGTGGAATTGAGAAGCCAATGAAGAATGTGAATCCCAAAATAAACAAGGTTCTGAAACTGTTGAGGTTACAGAATTGGAGAAATCCAAGGCCAGAAGAAGCTACATATTATCACAAAATTACAAACCAAAATTGTTTAGAGCTCTAACATGCAGAGAATGAGACAGAAACTTAAGACTAGGTAAGAATTGAATAAGAGAATCTTACAGACATAGCCGAAGACCACGCAGTATAAGGCTGCGAAGATTGGCAAAGGTATAGAGGCGAAAAGCGCGCCGAATTTCCCTGGAATTATTTAACATATAGTATACCATTAGTTCATGAATCTCAACATCGTGAAGTTCTAGAATGTAACAAGTTTTATTGATTCAATATTACCAAATACAGAGAATAAAATCATAAAGCCTGCTGATATTTGAATGACTCTTCGGCTTCCAACTCTTGTTAATGCTAACAAACCAGCATTCTCCCTGAAAATGATGCAATGCATAAAAATAAGGAAAAACTTGATAATAGTCTAGAGTTCCATTAAAACATTCACAAGAGTAAGATCTCTTTTAATAGTAAGATTCATAAGTTCCTTGATTTATTGAGATACAAGACTCTTATAATTTTATTAAAAGACTTACACTGATGCTGTACTTCCAGTGACAGAACCAAACATGCTATTCAGCATTGTAGCTACTCCCTAAAATCACAATAGAATCACATAAAAATTTTAATTTTTATCATATGTTTCATTTATAATATGGGCCAAGAAAGAATGGCAAATTGTAATGAATCATGGTATCTTACAATCCAGCCAGCTCCACGGCTGATAATAGATGGTGGCACCGGCGTTGCGCTTCCAAATCTTGCCGAAGCATAGAATGTTCCGGTAGACTGCATATGAGTAAGAAAAATACAAAAAAGGGAAAATCAAAAGTGCATTTTGCCGTTCTAAAATTTTCAAGGTTTATATTTTCAAAAACTAGTAACTAATATGGTTGCATTGTGCATACCTCAAATAGAGAAACAAAAGAAGCAGCCATCATAGCAAAAGCTTCTCCAGCATTGAAAGTAGGACTTCCCCATTGGAAGGGGTAAGGCAAATATACCCTGCATGAAAAAAAAGCTTAAATTACAACTATTTATGCACTACTAAATTTACATCTTGTTCTGTTTGATGTTAAGTAATAAGTAATAATAATAACTTGATTAAACAAATCCACACATGGAATCTCATGTCTATCTATATAAGTATCTCCAACTTACTTAGAACATAAGATTGTGTTATCCAAACAATGAATTTTAGCAGAGTGATAAATCTTCTTTGAGTGAAAGCATAATTGAGGTTACTCAATCTTACCATGAGGCCGCGCTCACAAGTCCGGCTCGATCAGTTCGGCAGCTAGTCTGTGTAGTTTCTGGCCTGTTGTTATATGCAGTGCATGAAGTGAGAAGCTGTGCAAATATCCATGAAATCACAACCGTGGACAGCACCGCGAATCGGTCATGTATAGGCTTCTTTGTTGCAATATATCTGTGTAGATACTGTAGAAGAAAATAGTTGTAAACTGATTCAAACTTCTCCATATCCATAATAAAATCCTATCTTACATTTTCAAAATTTACTTTTTGAAAACTTCACAATAAGATGACAAATAGTTAATAGGAATATTTATAAACAGAGAAGACTAAGAACTTGCCTGTGAGATGAACACCAAGAGAATTAGTGTTGGAAGCCCATATTCGACACATTTTGCAAGCTGCAACATTCATTTGGACAAGATTTAGAAAGAAATTGATGAATAGTACTTAAAAGATAGAGATCACAAACTAATTGAATGAAAAAGTGGGAGAAAACTTGGAATTCTTTACCATTGGGAAACCAAGATGATAGAGACTAAGTCCAGTGAAAGTTACATATGGGACTACAGAAAGTGGACTAAGAAACCTGACAACAATCAACAAAGAGAAATGATATTTGTATCACTTTTCGCCGATCACTGAGCCGGGAAAGTCGAATTCACTACCTGACAGCGTTCCTCCAAAAGCCAAAAAATCCAAGTACCATCTGGAAACATGCACTTAAGATCAAGGCACCTTGAATCCCTCTCATTGTCTGAGTGAATCTCTGAGTTATAGAAAATATTTTAGTTTTTAAGAGAAAAAAAAAAGAAAAGTCAACAATTTAAGCCAAAATCAACACAATGGGTAGCATCTAAAGAAAGAAAAATGACATTAACCTCATAAGGATCTGTATATAAATCATATCTTTTAGCTTGAACTATTGAAATGACTGGTATTATGTAACTGTATGAACCGGCAATAACTGTTGGCAATCTGGTTCCAAACAAAGATTGAAGAATGGTGCTTAGCCCTGCAACAAAGAGAAGGGTCTGAATCACCCTCACCTTCTCAGCCTACATTAGATCAAAGAACTTAGTATCATTAAATTTCAGTGTGTTTAGAAACAAAAGAATGAATCAAAGAAAGATTGAGGAAGTGATTACATCTCCTCCACCCATTTGAGGAACAATTATGGTTGGAATCAGGACAATCATGCCAAGAGTCAAAATGTAATGTTGGAACCCCAACAAAAATGCTTCAGCTGCATTGTCATCAAATTTCAGCTAAAATTTTGAATGCATGCAAACATAAATTCATTCAATTGGGACATAATGTTTTCTTCCTATGACTAATTGGCTATAAGCATTTTCTCCATGTACTTTTCCAAAGCCTATGCCACATTCTTTGTATTGGATTATTTTTTTTATCTTTTATTTTGGATAATATATTATACTTGTTTTCTTCCTAAAGCTTCGGAGAAGCTATTGTCACGTTCTATTGTCATATTATTTAATTGTTCAAAAATACCCTTGCTTCTCTTAAAATATTTTTTAAGCTCATTATCATTAATATTTTCAGAAAAAAAAATTGTATACCATAAAATATTTAGGAAAAAAAATAAAGAAGATATGAACATGTATTATGTATGAATAAATGAACATGCATTATGTATGAACAAATGAAACATGTATTATGTATGAATAAAGCTTTTAGCCAAAATTTCACCGCCGTTGCTATAAAAATGCTGCAACATTAGAATGACAATCATGCTAAATTCAAGAGTGGTAATGTTTGTGTCTACAAATAGTAGGAGAATTTGATACATAAATGTTGAACATAGCAACAATGACAAACAGCAAGCATCAATGGAGAAATAGAAATTAAAAAAAAAAAAACTTATAGAAGAGTGCAAGTACGCCATGGAGGAGGACTGTTGATGCAATATTGAACTCCAGGTAATTGATCTTTCACTGGGTGCGGCTGAACCTGAACTTCTACTATCTTTTTACAACATTTGTTGCAACATTTGCTGCAATTTTCTCCGCCATTATTTTGAGCCATTCACCACGAACACAAATATGGATAGAAGAAAATGCTTAGTGCAAATTACAGTTGGATCTTATTTGTAGGCAAGAGGAGATTGACATTAGTTGCTATATTATTCAAAAGTTGAGTTAAATGAGTTTAATTACAATTATTAAGGACATTGATGGTTTTATCGGTTACAAAAATTGGAAATTAAAAATCATTATTCTTGTTAATCACCTACAACGGTCTAATAAATTCTTCAGCTTAATGTTTATTTTTCAATATAATATATTTATATTTGAAAAAGTTATGATATTCACATTTAATTATAAAAGTTAAATTTCGTTTTAAAACCTTGAAGAATATTTAATTAAAAGCCATTAAAATCATAATAATAACTCATTTTGCTAATAAGTATTGATTCTGATTCCTTTTCAACTATACCCTTAGAGAAGTAAACTATGTTTGCTCATAACTTGCCTCACCTTGGAAAATTCCATCAACCTTGGTCTATTTGCGGAGTCTTGTAAAACCTCCTTCTTGAGGGGAAATAAGGGTCCTAGTTAAAGTTTCTTTTTTCTTGTTTTCTTTAGGGATTGATCCCTTAATCCCTTATTCTCCACCTAAAAACAAAAACTATTATTTGTACACTTGAATAAATATTTTATTTTTACATACACTGTTCGTTCATATTTTTCATTCTTTAATTTAATAAGTGTACAAATTAAACCCCAATTTTAAGACATAGGAAATCAATGTATTGACCAACAGTCTACATAAGGTTAACTTCAAAAATAGCTGTCTACAAAGAAACACTATAAGAAGCCGCAGCCACAGCCATGAGTTTCTTTAGTGCATCAGATCTATCAAAGACTTCAACATTATGCAGCTATTTTATTATAATGACGATGATAATGGCAAATTAGACAAGTACTACTTTCCAAGCTCCAAACCTCCAATCAGTTCAATCTCATGTCATGATAATTCCACTTAATACTCTTTGTTAACAACTACACTTAAAAAATTCAATACTAATATAGCAGTAGGCCAATTATATGCAAGTGAAAAAAAGATCTCTTCTCAGTTCTAACTAAGGGTGTTTTATGTTTATAGTTTGGAAACAATGATTTAGTTTAAAGAGCTAAACAGTTTCAGTTCATAATTTAACTCAAATTCTGATTCAGACTAAAAATTATAAATTACAACTGGATATTAAAATATGCAAACTGAAAATTAATCACATCCTATGGAATAATTCACCAGAATAAAGTAAGAACAGAATAAACATTTAAACTAGTACAGAATAAAGCAAGAACATTTAAACTAGTTTTCAGTTTCATTAATATTGTCAACTTTCCTAATCCAAACCATCTTCTCACCTCTTTTGCCCCTTCCAAAATCCCTGTTGTCATAGCCATTGTCATTACCATAATCGCTTCTGTAACCGTTTCTGTTACTATAACCGTAATTGAGACCATCACCCGTTCTTCTAAACCTTAAACCCCTAAATCTCTGCTCAACCTCTTCCATCCGCAAACCACCACCACCACCACTCTTATCTTCATTGGATTGACTTTCGATGATTTTGGCTTTCTCCTTTTCAGCATTACTCACTTCCTCCCTCTGTTTCTTTCCATTCTCTTCTCCCATTTCTGTTTTCCTTTCCACAACCAGAGATCTTGGCTTTGTGGCATTCATCTTCGATTCTCCGTCTCCTATTCCTGTGTCATGGCATTGTTTCTCAGCATTGGTTCCAAAATCGGGACGAATTTTCATGCGATTGAAGCGACCATTGCTATCGTGTTTTCCTGCGAAAGACCTAGAAGAGGTTCCACGGCGTTGCTCTTGTTTCACTTCCTCGTCCTGTTTCTCTTTCTCCTTCTCTTCGGTTTTGATTCCACTTTCATAAACATTAGGTTTTGGCTTCGCTTCCTCGTTGTTCTTCCGTTCATCGTTGTCTTTCCTTTCCACGTCGGTGCCTCCGATTCGTGTATCAGCTTCATTGCGTTGTTTCTCAACATTAGTTCCCGAGTAGCCGCGAACTTTCCAGCGATTCTCCCGATTGAAGTGATTTTGTTTTCTGGCGAAAACCCTAACAGCGGCTCCACGACGGTGCTGCTGGTAAAAATATTCCTGGCGCGATCCCTGTTTCACTTCCTTTTTTTCCTTCTCTTCATTCTCTTCGAATTTTGTTCCTCTTTCATCAACCCTAGCTTGTTTCGACTTCGATTTCACTTTCTCCTTCCATTGCATGCTACCTTTTCCTTCTAGATTGACGTCTCCGTCTCTGTCTCTGTCTATGTCTTCTGGATCATCACGATTTTTCTGTTGATTACGGTTATCTGGATTCTGTTTCCTAGCGAAAGACCTAGAAACTGTTGCATGCCTTAGGTGCGAATCTCCCTGTTCAAGTCCATTTTTGTCTTCGTGTTGCTGTTCATGTGGTGGTGGTTGTTGTTGCTGTTGCTTTTGCTTTTGTTGTTGGAGCCAGGATTGTTGCAGCTGAGCGAGAGTGACGTAGTTGGCAGGAAGAGAAAGATGTCTCTTCTTTTCCTCCATTTTTTTGTGTGGTTTAATAAAAGGTTTGAAAGTTGAGTTGAATCTGAAGCTGCAATTATGTTTATGTATTAGTGGGTGCGTGTTTTTTCTTCTTCACTATTGAAAAGGAGGAACTCATTGGAAGGAACATTGAATGCCTTCCTCTGTAAGCAAAACTTCTAGGAATGGGTTAAAAAGAAAATAATAAATTCTTCCCATCCCTAGAAGTTTGTTAAAATTACACTTGTTCCCTCTTAGTCTGTATTCTTGATTTTCATACTCCTTTGGAATATATAAAGTCATTGTTAAATTTATTATTTGAGAAAATGTGTATAAAAATACAAATTGTAAAATATTTAATGTATTTATTATATATTTCTTTTAAAAAATTTATTTAATAATAACCTTAAATAGAAGTGTGTAGATTGAATTAGGTTATTCATAAATTTATAAATTAAAGACGCTAATTTATTCAATGTTTTAGAAATATAAAAAAATTTGAGTCAAATAATGCTTTTAAAATATATCCTTAGACCTTAAACAAATATTAGTAGGATATTTCTAATACATTGAATGTATAAAAAATTTTAATAATCCATTTAAAATACTAAGGAATGCAATTAGGTTCATAATAAACTATATTTATATTATCATTAACTTGATGAAAATTGGATTTGACATTAAACCAATTTGGTATTAATATAACAATTGAACCGGTTTAATATGAATTCAATTAAAGTATTAATAAAATCCATCAAAATTTTATTGACAAGTTGTCATTCACAATAATATTTGTTATTAACATTTCAAGAAGATTAAATTGCAAAAGAAAAAGGTAAAATCTTAAGAGGCATTGAACATTGAAATTTATTTATGTTTTTTAAATCTCAACAATATCATTCACATTCAGCATTGTAATACCAATGTTAAAAAAAGAGAATATTTGATATGTGTTACCGAGACCATGCCAATTGTTATGCATATTAGGCTATGATCATTGATTAGAGAGTATAATTTACTCTTTAACTATGTTTAAGGAAATGCAATTGTGTTTATAAAGATGCAAATGGTCAATTGAGAACAACAACAGACACTTCTAGTGGTATAATGATTAACTGGGAGGGGTCTAGGATCTGCTTTTATGGTGTTTCTATTTTTTTTTTATTTGCTTGTCATTCTAATGTTGCTGCACTTTTATAGCAACGGCTATGAAATTTTGGCTAAAAGCTTTATTCATACATAATACATGTTTCATTTGTTCATACATAATACATGTTTATTTATTCATACATAATACATGTTTATATATTCTTTATTTTTTTCTAAATATTTTATGGTATACAAATTTTTTTTTGAAAGTATTAATGATAATGAGCTTAAAAAATATGTATGAATGAAAGAGAAGCAAGGGTATTTTTGAACAATTAAATAATATAATAATAAAAATTTTAATGATCCTCTAATATTCTTCAAAATATAATATATCATCCAAAATGAAAGATAAAAAAAAATCCAATACAAAGAATCTAGGCTGTGGAAAAGTGCACGCAGAAAATGCTTATAGCCATCAGCCATAGGAAGAAAACATTATGTTCCCAATTAATGAATTTAGGTTTGCATGCATTCAAAATTTTAGCTGAAATTTGATGACAATGCAGCTGAAGCATTTTTGTTGGGGCTCCAGCATTACATTTTGACTCTTGGCATGAGTGTCACTGATTCCAACCATAATTGTTCCTCAAATGGGTGGAGGAGATGTAATCACTTTCTCAATCTTTCTTTGATTCATTCTTTTGTTTCTAAACACACTAAAAATTCAATGATACTAAGTTCTTTGATCTAATGTAGGCTGAGAAGGTGAGGGTGATTCAGACCCTTCTCTTTGTTGCAGGGCTAAGCACCATTCTTCAATCTTTGTTTGGAACCAGATTGCCAACAGTTATTGCTGGTTCATACAGTTACATAATACCAGTCATTTCAATAGTTCAAGCTAAACGATATGATTTGTATACAGATCCTTATGAGGTTAATGTCATTTTTCTTTCTTTAGAAGCTACCCATTGTGTTGATTTTGGCTTAAATTGTTGACTTTTTTTTTCTCTCTTTAAAACTAAAATATTTTCTATAACTCAGACATTCACTCAGACAATGAGACGGATTCAAGGTGCCTTGATCTTAAGTGCATGTTTTCAGATGGTACTTGGATTTTTCCAAATCTAACTCGCATTAATTGTTGTTATTATAGGGAGAACAATACTAACTGGATTACATTTAACCAAGCTAAGTAGGACAAGTGCATATCCATTTTGTTTCCACGATTACAAAAAAAGAAAAAAGAAAAGAAAACATTACAAACTCATCCCATACAAAAGGAAAAACCAAGCACCAGAAAAACATCAGAAAGTCACAAACATGATTGAAGTTTGTACCACACATCCTCAAGGAAACGGTAATAGGCATACCTCCATGATTTGAATATGAACAGTGGACCGATAAATCCCCAAAATCCCACTATAAATCCAAAAGCCACACTCACAAACAGCCACTTCACTCCATGATTCTTTCTCTCTTTTTCATTTTCATTAGCATCATCATCAGGAACTTCCCCGTCCATGGTACAGTTGAGCAGCAATGGTGGACCACATAGCTTGTTGCCAACAAAACTGGATGCTTCAAAGCTTTGCAACTGAGTGCCCGTTGGGATTTGTCCGTCCAAGTGATTGTAGGACAAGTCTAGCTTGTTCAGGAAGTTCAAGTTTGTGATGCTTTGAGGGATCTCCCCTGTGAGTTGGTTGCCTGAGAAATCAATGGATTCCAATGACTCCATATTGCCAATACTTTGAGGGATGTGGCCAGTCAACTCATTCTTGGACAAGTTCAAATAAATCAGACCGGTTAGGTTTGTGATTTCCATTGGTATTCCCCCCGACAATTTATTAGATGAAAGATCAATATTTTTCACTAAGCCCAGAATGATGTTGTACTCAGCATCTTTATCTTTCACCCATAGGTTCATGCTTATAGTATCACTTGCATATCCCATGGATTCCTGGAAGGACGAAATTGCACTAGTTTTATTTATGATGGCACTCAAATGGTTCAAACAATTTGGTATATTGCCTGACAAATTATTTAGTGCAAGGTCCAAAACTTGGAGAAACTTCATATCACATAATCCGTTGGGAATGGTACCTGAAAGATTATTGGATCGCAGCCGAAGAAATTTTAAATTTACCAACCTTTCTCCAATCCATCTTGGAATATTCCCTGTGAGCTTATTTTCTCCAAGATCCAACAAAATCAACTCCTTGTTTTCCTTTAAACTGACAGGAAATTTTCCAAAGAGTGTGTTGTTACGTATATGCAAATATTGTAGGCTTGATAAAGAGCCCATGGAAGAGGGCAAGCTTCCAATAAAACAGTTGCTTTCTAAGTTGACATCCGCTAGTTGTGGCCACATCCTCCAACAGTTGGGAATTTCTCCAGATAAATTGTTTGATGCAAGATTGAGGATTTGTAACCATTTTGGTTTGTGAGATTTTTGACAAAGAAAATCCATTAATAACCCATCAAATGAATTATGTGAGAGATCTAGCCAAACCACATTCTCACTCACAAAGGGTAAATTTCCATGAAGATTGTTTGAGCTAAGATCAACTGCTCCATCGAATTCTAAAATCTTTAATTCTTTTGGGAGCTTGCCTTGAATATGATTGTGAGAGAAGTTCAAATAATCATAATGATGACTTGTTTCCCAAAACCAAATGGGAATGGAATCAGAAATCCCTGCGTTAGATAGATCCAAATATTGAAGATGATTTTGTGACCGAATCCATGATGGAAAGCTTGGACCTAACTTCCACGAGCTCATTTTCAAATGAAAAAGTTGAAATTTTGGTTTCCAACTGGGATGCACTTTCAAAGTGAAATTGTTACTTGATGCTGAAAGCACACGTAAAGCAGTGAAATTCGCAAGGTCATCTTCATGTACAATCCCTTGAAATAAATTGTCATCTATGGCAAGATATAACAATTTTGCAGCTGATGCAAGAAATTTAAATGGATTTCCAGTAAGTTGATTTTCTGAGAAATCGACAAATCTTAATGAGGAAAGCTTTGCGAATGATTGAGGAATTTCTCCAATAATGTTGTTGCTGGAGAGATCAAGCTTTTCAAGATTTTGAAACATTCCAAGTTGATTGGTGAGGTGACCTGAGATTTGAGAAGTTGAAGCCACAAGAGTGTTGAGTTGATGAGAAACACATGGGATGAGAATTTGTAAGATTTCAGAAAGTTGTTGATTGCATTTGAGATTTGAGAAGGAGATGTGTCTCAAATTGCATAGCTGTCTAAAAGAGGATGGTATTGCTCCTTCAAACTGATTGTCTGACAAATGAAGGTCAACAAGAGAAGTCAGATTCCCCAAAAGAGTTGGAATTGCTCCTTCAAACTGATTGTGTGACAAATCAAGGGTAACAAGAGAAGTCAAATTCCCCAAAGTATTAGAAATAGCCCCAGTCAAATAGCTACCTCTTAACTTCAAAGATTTGAGACGATGAAGACCGTATAACCAATCTGGTATATGGGATGAGAATGAATTGAATGACAAATCAAGATTTTCAAGCATGGTAAGGTTTTGAATACCATCGGGAATTGGACCTCCAATATCAGACGAGGCATAATAAATTGAACCGCATGTAAGAGAAACAAGTTTGTTCAACTGAAAGACCCACTTGGGAGCAACAGAAATGCTAAGAGAAAGCAGGGAAGAAAAGTTAAGTTCGGATGGTTGCTTATAATCACCCAAACTACAATCACGTAAGTCTAACTTTTGCAAAGAAGGGAGAGCTTGCATAGTGTGTAGCCAATTAAATGATTTGGATAGGTTAGCACCACTCAAATCAAGATATTCAAGGGAGGTAAGACCCAAAAGCCAATCAGCATTTTCAACTACCAATGAGTTACCATAATAATCACTTTGGAGGCCAAGATGGATTAAATTGGTGAGATTGCCAATTTGATGTGGAAGTTTTCCATAGGCAACATATGATAGGTCAAGATAGAGCAAATTAGAGAGATTCCCAATCTGATGAGGAATGTTGCCATAAAAATCGGAATAAGAGAGGTCAAGGTGAGTTACGGAGGTGATTCGAAAAAGGAAAGCAGGAATTTGCATACCTCCAAAACTATTATCGCTCAAGTCCAAGTAATTCAGATGTTTCAATTCAACAATAGAATCATTTATCGCTCCACTAAAGCTGGACCTCTCGTAAGCGTATTCATCATAATCTGGTGTAGTGTTGAGGTGAAGTTGAAGGATGTGGAAAGTTAGATGACTACAAACAACATAATCCCAGTGGCAGCAGTTGGAATTGGAAGCATTCCAAGAAGAGAGCCTGTTGGAAGGGTCAGTGAGATGATGCTTGAATCTTAGAAGTGCTTGGCGCTCACTTGGAATGCACTCAATCAACTCTGACTCAGAGGACGTTAGCAACATAAGGCAATAAAGGTGAACAAAGATAAGCACAAGCATGCCAGTATAAGTGTTTGTGTTTGGAGACATGTTTGCATTTCTATGTGTTTCCACCTTCAACTCCTTTCTCCTATTTATAATGCCTCTACACACATTTTAATTCCAAATGCTCCACCTTCAACTCCGTTTTCTATTCCCATTTGGATGTTCTTAATAATTTATCTTTCTTTTCTTTCATATGGATTTTATTATAAGTCCTTATTCCCTGTGAATGAATGATTAACATCAATAATTCCAAAGCCAAACCGTGTGAAGTTGGAAACTTATTATGAAAGAACCACTCGATCATAATAATGTCTCGACTCTTGACAACTTAGTAGGAACGGGACAACCACGAATTATATCTATTATCTATTACTAAATTTATTACACATTCAAGTATTTTTTTATCCAAGTTTATTTAAAGGGAGTGGATCCTCTCCAGTAAAAAAAACTAGATGGTATCCAGTGAAAGATCTTACCTTTCATTGCATTCTCTTTCTCATTTATTTCTGATCCTACTCGTAGAATTAAAGGTGAGAGATTACACTTTATTCTCTCCAATGACAAAAAAAAGGAGAGGATCCATTTCCTTATTTAAATAGGTCCAACACCAACAACAATCACTCTCATTAAAAGAGCATTTTCTCACGTGCTTCTTCTTTCAAATACACACATACGTTCTTCTTTTAAATTCACGCATACCTCCTCCTCCTCCTTTGCGCATACAGATTCTTCTTCCACTTCTTCTCATCCTCTTCTTCTTCTCCTCTTTCGTTATCGTCATCACTAACAACACCAACATTTTGCTAATAGCTTATTTTGTCAATCGAATTAACGTGTTCACTTTAATAACGTGTTCGGTTCATAATGCAAAAACCTGTTTTGAATTTTATTTTATATAATAAATAATATTTCGTTCATTTAGTACTATACAATTGTTGTTGGTGGATCCTCAATTATATGGGGCCACAAGTTTTAAAAGAAAAAAAAAACAAATAAAATAAAGAAAGTGGCATATAGCCACGTGAGAGAGAGAGAGAGAAGAGATTTCATTATTCTCTGTTTTGAAAGAAAGAAACAAGGGTCTGCAGCGTCGAAGGAGAAGAGAAATTGGGGAAAAGGGCATGCCAACCTTGATCACATTGACTTAGTAAATTTGTTTTATTTTTTATGAAATTTTAGTATGTTATTTCTGGTGTAGAGATGAACATTAGGATATAATTTGCTAGTTGTATTGTCTTCTCTTTTGCCTGATTTGAGATACTCACTTTTGTGGAGGATTTATGTTGATTCCACCAGTTTTGGTGATGTATTTGTTGATTGTTGAGATGCCCTAGTGTCACTAGGAAGACTGTTTGTGTACCCATTATTCTAATAGTGGAAGATTTTTCTGGACTAGGTCCCGTGGATTTTTTGTCCTTCTTTTGGGGGTTTTCCCACGTTAAGATTCTGGTGTCTGATTATTTAATTTCTGCCATTATATCTTGCTGCTTGGAGTATCTTTGGTGCTGCCCATTTAATTGCACAGGTTGTGAAAAAAATATTTCTGTTACTTCCGCTGTTAGACAGGTTCTTATTTTAAACCTGTGTTGAGTTTTCCCAACAATTGTTTTACCTTAATAACGTATTCCGTTCATTATGCATAAATATATTTTAAATTTGATTTTATATAATGGATAATGTTCCATTCATTTAGTACTATACAATTGTTTCACCATAATAATATATTTGGTTTATTATGAATTAAATTGAATTGTTTTGAATTGAATTCTTAATTTCTAAGATGAGGAGAATAAGAAAGAAAGAAGAAGAACTTGCATGTGCAAATTTAGAAGAAAAAGAAAAAGAAGAAAAAGAAGTCTGTGTATGTGCTTCATTGGAGAAGAACTTGCCCGAATTTGGAAGAAGAAGAAGAAGAAATACAAGGAGGAGGAGTAGGAGAAAAAAACGGAAAAGGAAAAGGAGAAGGAGCGCGTGATTTAAAAAGTTATTACAACAATTTGGATTGACTTTGATAAGAATTTTGTTTGGATGTAGAACTTTATTCTACTAAATTTTATACCCAAAATATATTATATGTTACTTTTTGTTATAATTAAAACTAAATTTTGTTTTAAAATTAAAAAATTTTCTCTTCTTCCTCTCTTCTTTTTCTATTTCTCTCATTCTTTCACTAACTCTAACTCTCTTATATATTATTATCAATGATTAATTATAAATTTGACAATCAAAATATATAATATGATATTTTTTAATTATAATTAAAATTAAAATATAACTATATGATATTGCTAATTTAACAATGAAAAAATGTGTCACATGACACTCTCTCGTTAAAATTAAAAAAGTATTTTCCTCTAAAATTAATAAACTTCCTTCTTGCATCTTCTTATCTACCTCTCTCGTCTTTTCTATTTCTCTTTATTTTTCTTACTTTATATATAACTTATAATTTATATTTTATATTACTAATTTGACAAACCAATATATGTCACGAAATATTCTTTCATTACAATTAAAATAAATTTTTTCTCTAAAATTAACAAACTCTATCTCTCCTTTTTTGTCTTTCTCTCTCTTTTCTCTTTCAATCTCTATTTCTCTCTACTTTTTTATTCTACAAAAAGTAAAATTAATAAAATAATATAATTTAAATAAAGAGTAAATAGTCATTTCTGATCATAAAAGATTCAAATAATGATATTTTTATCCATAAAAGACAAAAATTAAAGTTATACCATAAAAGATAGGGTTTTGCAAACAAAATTATCCAAATCCTATAAATTTTAAATAAAATTCTCAAATTACTTTTTAATATAACTTACTTTTAATTTTTAATTTTATTCCATACCACCACTCTCCCAATACCAAACCCTACCACCACCACCGCCATCATCACACTGCTTTTGTTCTTCCATGATCCAGGCCACTGGCACTGCCGCTGGAACTGCCAGCTACGTCAATATCACCAACCTCAAGGGCAACAAAATAGGCTTCGCCTCCAAAGACAATAACAGACTCCACTCCTTCTACGTCAAGTCCATCCAAGAAATCCCTTACATCTTCATCCTCGAAATCAGCAGCGCATTGAGCTTTTCCAAAGCAGAAGCACCCACCGCGGCCCCCAACCAAATCAACATTGTCAACATCTTGTCCAAGAAAAGTTGCAAGTCATTTGCAGACTTGCTCAAACTTTTAAAGGCTCTTCCAACTTTTTAGGACAGTATGGACGGTGGCTTGACCGTGTTCTGTCACACGGATATTGCCGTGAGCGGTTTCATGCCCAATTACAAGAACTTCACAGACACACAGAAGATAATGGTGTTACTGTACCACAGAGTTCCAGCGTATCAGTCGCTGTAGATGCTGAAGTCAAATAACGGAATTAAGAATCAAGATTCAATTGTTTAAAAAAAATGATTTTGAATTAATTTTATAAATACCAATATTGATGATAATGTTAAAACTTGAGAAGGGAGGATAGATCAAGTTAGTTTCAATAACTAAGTTCTTTGCTCTATTTTTGCAGAAGCAAATTATGCAGGAATTTTTTTTCATTTTCTCTCTAAAACCAAAACAGAATAGAATAGGGAAGAAGAGAATCAGACAAGCACGTATTCTGGTTCAATTTTATTGTGCAATGAAAACTACATCTAGTCTCCATGACAATCATGGTGTAATTTTTATTATAATCAAACTGATTATAAACACCAATACTAATGAATTACAATCTAATTCATCTCTTATCAACTACTAAACTTCTAATCATCAAGTCTAGTAATCATCAAGTGTTATCCCAACTTGACAAGAAAAATTAATCCTAATTCAACAATTAAATATACAAAAATTTTCTTTTAGCTTTTTTAATGTATCTTTTTTGCCTCTTTTCTTTTATGACTTTTTATATTTTTCATCTCGTTATGATTTGACTTTTTTTAAATGATAAAAAGATAAATATCAGATAGTCATAACAATAAAATTTAAAATAAAGTATAAAGTTGAAGAAAAATAATTCTACATATATAAAATATTACTCTGAAATTTTCATTTTATTTTTCTTGTTTTCAAATATTGTTAAGAATCAACTATATGGTGAGAAACTTGTTTCATTAAATCAGTTCACTCTCTCTTAATTTTTCTCGCTGATTCTACCCGTTGTGACAGTCCTTTTTTCCCGTGCTTTCTTTTCCATTTTGCACCGTCACATTTACTGCCCATTGCACTGCATTTTTGTTTTGCTTTACTAAACTCTGCTAATGATTTTCTGCAATTTGATTTTGTGTCCTTACTATCTTTCATTCTTCATAATGTTGCCAACTGTCATGCAATGCTGAACCATCTTTCCTTAATCAAAAACAACATAATCCCATTGACAGCAATTGGGATTGGAGACATTCCAAGAAGAGAGCCTGTTATTCGCGCCCACTTGGAATACACTTAATAGAATCATACTGAGAAGATGTTAGCAGCAGAAGACAATCAAGGTGAACAAAGATAAACACAATAAGCATGGGAGTGTGGGTGTTTGGAGACATGTTTGCATGTGTTTTTACCTCCAACTCCTTTAATTTCTCATTTTCTCTTACTTATAATCTCTCTAGGTTGGCACAACATTTTAATTTGAAAATGCTCCACTACTAATTAAATTGATGTATGTGGGTTAGTGCTATCACTTTATGGTTGGTGCGGTCTTCGCCCAAATTAAACGGTCACCGTTCATGCATGCTACGTACCTTTGGGGTTCATAGATTGAAAGATGGAGATTATTGCATATGTATGTGCATGAAAATCGTTATTCAACGTAACTTTTAGTATACACATAATATAGTCGAATATTATATATATAAGAAATATTAGGTGGTAAATATTTTTTATTAATATTAATTAGTATTGTAGGTCTAATATTTTATTTTTATATTATTAAATTTATAAATGAAAATGTAAAAATTATATCATTTAAATTATAATTCGTTAGCACTCCTACAAAATTTTACCGATGTTTAATTTCTCTAGAATATTAACAAGACTTTTGAAAGGCTCCAACCACATACACTACCTCCTTTGCACTATCATGATGAGCCCCTTCCTTGGCCAACCAATCAGTGGCCATGTTAGTTCCTATTCCAATCTCTTCTCTGCTTCAACTGAAACACTTTTTGGATCAAAGATGAAAGGAAAGAGAAGATAGAGTTGCTAAAATAACCAGATAAAATAACCATTATGCTCTTAAATTTTTAATGAAAAAATTAAAAATTACCAACGTGGATTAATCATAATTAGTGTTTAGAAAATTAAGTCAAAAGTAATCACAATTTTACTTGTGCCAAATGTCATGTATATATATGTAATCTTCTTTACACAATCATGCGACACCATACGACACGATACGACACAAGATATGCAAACACACAGATTTTAAAGTAGGGTTATGCTACGTGTACATCAAAATTAGCCACTAGTATAAAATACATGCTGGAATATAAATACACATTAAAAATAAATTAAACCACACATATATTAATACACAAATATGTTGATGGCTGATTTTATTAGCTAATTTTAATGTATAAATAGTATTTTTGTTTAAAATATTATAAGTTACAGAGACACAACATATATATAAAATATAAAGTATTTTTTAGATAAATTACAATAATATACTAAAAACGTCCCAGAATTATTCAAATGTTGACAAAAATGCATTTGAATTTTACTATCAACAAAAATGCCTTTAAATAATTTTAAAATACAACAAAAATGTCCAACAGTAAATATATATTTTTAAAAAATATTTTAGAAATTGAATTTTAATGTGATTTTTTGCAGGTATAATTAAAAAAATGAGATATTATTATTTTTAGAATTTGGTAATTTTTTTTAAGTATACATTTTTTTGTGATTTTTTAAAAGTATTATTAGTTGTTAACAAAAAAATTACAAAAAGCAAATATAATTAACGAAAAATCACCAAATTTTAAGAGTAATAATATCTCATTTTTTAATCATGTTTGCAAAAAATTATATTGTATCAAAATTCAATCTTTAAGGCATTTTTTAAAAATGCATATTTAATATTAGATAATCTTGTAAAAAAACTAACATTAAATACGTATTTCTCAAAAAATATATTAGAGATTGAATTTTGATACAATTTTTTGCAAGTATGATTAGAAAAATGAGATATTATTATTTTTAAAATTTGGTGAGTTTTTGTTAAGTATATATTGTTTTGTGATTGTTTAAAAGTATTATTGGTTGTTAATAAAAAAATTATTAAAAAATATATACTTAACAAAAAATTACCAAATTTTAAGCATAATAATATCTTATTTTTATAATCATGTTTATAAAAAATTGCATCAAAATTCAATCTCTAAGGCAGTTTTTGAAAATATATATTTACTGCTGGATATTTTTGTTGTGTTTTTGAATTATTTGAAAACATTTTTGTCAATAGTAAAATTCGAGGGTATTTTTGTTCCGTTTAAATAATTTGGGGAAACTTTTTTTGTGTTAACCCTATAAAGTATTTAAAATATTTTTGTTTTAATAATTAAAAATATATATTACTTTTAAATTTATTTCAAAAATATATGTTAAAAATAAAATTAGACATATTAATACGTGATAATATTTAACTGTGTCTAAATATATATAAAAAAAATTGATTTTTATTAAGACATGGCGTGCCTAAAATGTGTAACACGTGGACACATTTTATTCAATAAAGTGTCGATATTTCGTAAGTATATATCTAATGAAGCCTTGATTATTATTACCAACATTTTTGAAATAAAATTTATGTGTGAATGTTATTGGTCGTGAAATATTTTTTATTTTGTCAACGAATTATAATTTAAATGATATAATTTTTTTATACTCACTTAAAAATCGTGGATTTAAGTCTTATTTTTAAATTCTAATTTTTTAAAAAAAATATTTTTTAATTAAAAATATATAACTAAAAAGAAAAGAAAATTTGTTACCTCATCAGAAAAATTTGACGTGTTATCTACACATGTACTATATGTCTACTATATATTATACAATTTCGTTACGTTATCAACAAGAATTTTATCAATTTTTGCTAACTCTTAGTTATAGTTATATTTAATAGAAATATCTTTGTAGATGTGTCTAATAAAAATATTTATTTTATGACTATATCTAATAAAAGTATCTTTATAGATGTATTTTTTGTTTTTTTCTTTTTCTATTAATTATTCTATGTTGGCATGTGGCTTTCTTTCTTCTATCTTTTGGATTATTTTATTACAAGTCCTTATTCCATGTGAATTGATGATTAAAATCAAGAATTTCAAAGCCAAAGCGTGTGATGTTGTAAACTTATATTATCGAATAGGGACATGCTAGGAACAATGATTTTGTTGAACAATATGAACAACCACCAATAAAATAAAAACACACTATACTTTTAAATTAATTCTCTAAATTTTAATATTAAAATAACCATCCGTACACTAATAAAATGAACATCTGATATATTTATTGTTTACATTGTTTAATATTTTCATTGTTCGCCTATACTTTTCCTATGGAATAACCAGTGAACTAACCATAATTGATGCAACTCAGCATCTTCATGATATTCATCTTTCTTCCTCATTTTGGTAAATTTCAAATTCACATTATATAAACATGAAAAATGATATATTGTTCGACACAACGAATTATATGAATGTTTAACAGTGACATCTATATTTTTCCACCTACCCGTGATTCCGCAGTTCCTTGAGATAATATCCTAAAGAAATGAAAAAAATATATACCATAGGTAAAGTCTTACTAAAATTAAATCATAACATATATAATAATCTAATAATATTCATTGAGTAAATAATGTTGTAGAGTACATATTAAATAATACTAATTAGGAGGTGGCTGCATTATTATTCTGAGGAGAGCTTCAACGTGTTGAGGGAGTTCTTGAGACTGTTCATGCTTAATTCGCATATGGTCATTCAAATCTTGCTCAGAACAGAAAGATTCAAAACATTTAATTTGGAGCAAAAAATATTACATTGTCTTGTATTGTGGACGTGGATTTGAATAGGAGATCCTTTTATTAGAGATTTAGAACATGGCAAATCCCTATTACGAATAATTAATAAGAAAGTTCAAATTTTATTATTGCTGTATTAGTTCTATACCGAATTCAAGATACTTCTTTACTCATAAAAAGTTGTTTATAATGGAACACAAGTGTTAAAATAGTAATGTAGTTTTCTTTTTAATTAATAAATATAGAAAAATTAAATATATGCACCATAGAATGATGAAGTTTGAACACATGATTTCATGTTAGGGACCAACAAAAACAGCATCTAATCTTGTAATGGCTTTATAATGTCAAGTCAACTAAAATAGGTAGGTGTGCCAAGCTTTCACAGTTATTATTTACTTCAACATTATTATTGCATCGTTATTTTTGTGCCCACATTTGTACAGGTAAATCTTGTTGAGTTGAAATTGCATTGCTTAGGTACAAATGCAGAACTATCTTCAACTCTGGCATGTTAAACTCTGATACTGTCTTCTCTGTTTTCTCTCTGCTATATCATAGCTTCAAGAAATCTAAAATTACTTAGCAAACTTCCCTGATATCCATTTGAAAATTAGAAGAAAAAGAGAAACATTGATTTTTATTGATAGACTTTTAAACAGGCTGGACAAATAGTGCATATTGATTTTTATTTATTTCTTACAGCACACATAAAACAAGAATACATCACAAAAGAAACTAATTACAAACTTAAAATCCCAAACATGATTGAAGTTTGTAGCCCATGTCATCAAGAAAACGGAAATAGGCATACCTCCATGGTTTGAATATGAACAATGGACCAACAAATCCCCAGAATCCCACAATAAATCCAAAAGCCATAAACACAAAGAACCAATTCACTCCATTGTGCTTCTTTCTCTCTTTCTCATTACCGTCATTTGCATCATCATCAGGAACTCTACAGCTGAGCTGCAATGGTGGACCACAGATATTGTTGCCGACAAAACTGGATGCTTCAAAGGTTTGCAATTGAGTGCCTGTTGGGATTTTACCCTCCAAGTGATTGCAGGACAAGTCGAGCTTGTTGAGAAAGCTCAAGTTTGTAATGCTCTGAGGGATATCCCCTGTGAGTTGGTTGCCAGAGAAATCAATGGATTCCAATGACTCCATACTGCCAATACGTTGAGGGATGTGACCAGTTAACTCATTCTTGGACAAGTTCAAATAAATCAGACCAGTTAGGTTTGTGATTTCCATTGTTATTCCCCCGGACAATTTATTAGATGAAAGATCTGATGGTTTCAGTGGCTAAGAGAGGGGGGTTGAATCTTAGCCCCCTTTTTCTGATGCTAACACTTGCTGACCTTCAGAGAAGACTTTTCTGTTTTTGCTCGTCACTGGACACGAGCAACTTTGTTTTGTCTCGTCCCTTGCCACGAGACTTTTTGTTTTATCTCGTCACTTGGCACGAGATAATTCTGGCTTTTGCTCCTGTGTAGTAGAAAACAGAAATGGAGTAGAAAGAGAAGAAGATTGCACCCAGATATATCCTGGTTCGATTGCTAAGTGCAGTGCAGCCTACATCCAGTCTTCATCACAAACATGATGGAATTTCACTATAATCAATCTGATTACAACTTGTAAAGTGCTAACCCAACTTACAAGGGGATTCCCACAGAATCATGATACACAACATAGATGAACAAAGGAACTCTAAGACATCTATGACTTTTTCTTTTAATTTTGCACTCTCTGCCTTTTTCCGCTCTATGGCTTTTTCATTACAAACCTCACTGTTTGCCTTTTTTTCCATGAGACTCAAGACATGACAAAATTAAACAGAAAAATACTAAACAGAATACATTGAAGGAGAAGAGAAAACTGTTAGCTCAGGGAGCTCTGAGAACTCTGTGCCTTGCACTCTCAAATTTTCTCCTTGCTTCAAACAGTGGTTGTTCCCC
>NC_029777.3:108239131-108306864 GCF_000817695.3 Arachis duranensis
ACATCACTTCGCCACTCTAGCTACTCCCTGTGGTGGTTGAGCAGAATCAAAGACAAGCCATGCTTCAAGAATCTCCTCTAGTTGGCCGAATTTTCAATGTCCATTTTTGAGCATGAAAGGCTCAAGATAGCCTCACCAAATCTAACCACATTTGGTGAATATCTTAGCCACAGCTCACTTTTATTTTGGTGTGTTTTCTTGCCATCATTAGCTTGATGGTCTTAGACGCATGCAACATCTTCCTTTCGGTGTTGAAGAACATTTCTTCCATTGTTTATTGGACAAGGACCGAACAAAGAAGAAGAAAGAGATGAGAGAGAATGAAAAGAATCCGAAGAAAAGCAAAGCAAAATGGTTAAGCAAATTAATTGGGAATAGCTTGCTTTTACTTCCCTAACATAGAGTGGCGTGTTTGACATAATAGCCATCAATCAATTCAGCTGAATTTTCTCTCTCATGTTCCCCATGCATTATTTAACAATGTAATAGATTTTGAAATCCATCACTTTGTTAGAGGCTTGGTTCCGTTAGAAGCACTATGCTTTCATTTTTCCTTTGTTTCGGACCAAGCATGGAACCTATTCTCTTTAGTATAATTTGGGCTTGTGACAATATGATCAAAGCTGGCCCATTTGGTTAACATTTGCTTTCCTGATAAAATTGTTTTTGGATCAAGCATGGAAAGCATTTGTTTGGGCTTGCAACAATTTATTCTGGCCCAATTATAACTAGCTTTAATTATAAACACAAAGCTGAACCAATAATGCAACAGTTAGGCTTTGTTAATTTTCTTTTTGTTTCGGCCCAGGGTAAAATCTGCACAACAAAATTATTAATTAAACAAATATGAATTAAGATCAAATTAATAATTTTGTAATTTAATATTTTAATAATGTTTGTTCACCGTCAAAACTTAATAAGAGTTTTCCAAACTCATGAAGATCAATGTTTTTCACTAAGCCCAGAATGTTGTTGTACTCAGCATCTTTTCCTTTCACCCATAGGATCATGCTTATAATATCCCTTCCATATAACATGTATTCCTGGATGGATGAACTTGCACTAGTTTTATTTATCATGGCACTCAAGTGGTTCAAAGAATTTGGTATATATATTGCCTGACAAATTATTTAGTGCAAGGTCCAAAACTTGGAGAAACTTCATATCACATAATCCGTCGGGAATGTGACCTGAAAGATGATTGGATCGGAGCCGAAGAAATTTTAAATTTACCAAGCTTTCTCCAACCCATCTAGGAATATTCTCTGTGAGGTTATTTTCTCCAAGATCCAACAAAATCAACTCCTTGTTTTCTTTTAAACTGATAGGAAATTTTCCTGAGAGCGTGTTGTTACGTATATGCAAATATTGTAGGCCTGATAAAGAGCCCATGGAATAGGGCAAGCTTCCAATAAAAGAGTTGCTTTCTAAGTTGACCTCCATTAGTTGTGGCCACATCCTCCAACAGTTGGGAATTTTTCCAGATAAGTTGTTTGATGCAAGATTGAGGATTCGTAACCTTTTTGGTATGTCAGATTTTTGACAAAGAAAATCCATTAATAACCCATAAAATGAATTATGTGAGAGATCTAGCCAAACCACATCCTCACTCACAGAGGGTAAATTTCCATGAAGATGGTTTGAGCTAAGATCAACTGCCGCTCCAAAAGATTCTAAAATCTTTAATTCTTTTGGGAGCTTGCCATGAATATGATTGTGAGAGAAGTTCAAATAAAAACAATAATGACTTGTTTCCCAAAACCAAATGGGAATGGAATCAGAAAGCCCTGCGTTAGATAGATCCAAATGTTGAAGATGATTTTGTGACCGAATCCATGATGGAAGGCTTGGACCTAGCTTCCAAGAGCTCATTTTCAATTGAAAAAGTTGAAATTTTGGTTTCCAACTGGGATGCACTTTCAAAGTTAAATTGTTACTTGATGCTGAAAGCACATGTAAAGTAGTGAAATTCGCAAGGTCATCTTCATGTACAATCCCTTGAAACAAATTGTCATCTATGACAAGAGATAACAATTTAGTAAGTGATGCAAGAATTTTAAATGGATTTCCAGTAAGTTGATTTTTGGAGAAATCGACAAATCTTAACGAGAAAAGCTTTGCGAATGATTGAGGAATTTCTCCAATAATCTTGTTGCGAGAGAGATCAAGCGTTTCAAGATTTTTAAACATTCCAAGTTGATTGGTGAGTTGACCTGAGATTTGAGAACCAGAAGCCACAAGAGTGTTGAGTTGATGAGAAACACATGGGATGAGAATTTGTAAGATTTCAGAAAGTTGTTGATTGCATTTGAGATTTGAGAAAGAGATGTGTCTCAAATTGCATAGCTTTCTAAAAGAGGATGGTATTGCTCCTTCAAACTGATTGTATGACAAATGAAGGGCAACAAGAGAAGTCAAATTCCCCAAAACAGTTGGAATTGCTCCTTCAAACTAATTGTCTGACAAATGAAGGGTCACAAGAGAAGTCAAATTTCCCAAAAGAGTTGGAATTTCTCCTTCAAACTGATTGTGTGACAAATCAAGGGTAACAAGAGAAGTCAAATTCCCCAAAGCATTAGAAATAGCCCCAGTCAGATGGGTATCACTTAACTTCAAAGATTTGAGAGGATGTTAGTCCTTGTAGTTTTGCTAAATTTTTTGTAGTTGGGTTCCTATAAAATTAAGCCAATTACTATTAAAAAAGACTTAATTGAAAAAAAAAATTTGGTGCAAGGACCTAATTAAAAGGAAAAAAAATATAAGAACCTAATTAAAAATTTCGTTGAATTATAGAGACCAATAGAATAATTAAACCTTATATATATTTGGATGTTAAAAATCATCTATCTATGCACACTTGCACAGATACCTTTATTTTCCGTAGATGATTTAGTTCTCTTTCAAAATATAGAGTCCCTTGCGCTTTGTTTTCCGTAGATGATTTAGTTCTCTTTCCAAGGACAAACAAAGAATTGGTGCAAATTATGAAGGAGTCCCTTGACTGTTTTGAAAATAAAATAAGATAAAAAAATTAAAAATAAGAAATAAAAAATAAAAATATAAAAATTAATATTTTTTGTATTTTATTTAATAATAAATTAAAATAAATTATAAAAATTTAATTTATTTTTGTTTTTATAATAAAAAAAATAAAAAATATGTTGTATCTCTAGTTATTATTTTTGGATCAAGTTAAATATTAGTGTGTTCTATAGTTTCTGTTAAAATTAGATCTGAATTTTAAAATTGTAATTGATCTGAAAATTTTAAATTTTTTTGATGTGTTGTTGTGATCTCTAAATTTACTTTTTTATAATCTGATTCTAGATATTGAAATTGCATAACTGAAAGTGTTGAATTAGTTGCCGCTAGATTTGTTAAATTCCTGTTGATTAGTTGCAAATTTGATTTTGATTTGGCCTGAAATGTTGCACAATCTGCTGCATAATTATGGCACAAATTTAAGGTTGCACAAATTTTGGTGTAAGTTGTTTGAATTTCTTTAAGTATCTTGGTCTGAATTTGATTCCAAATCGAATCTCAGAAATTATCACGGAAGTTTGGTATGGTGTTCAATAAAAGTACTATTTGATGCAAATTTGTATTAAAAATAAAGAGAATTAGAGATAATTAAAAAAATAGAATAAAAATTTTTAAATTTGGACAAAAAAATAAAATTTTTTATTATATCATAACTATTCTACATTATTACATCATATTTCTATTTATAATATAATATTTTAATTGGGTTAGTCCAATACTAATTCTGTAGTAGTGATATCACTTTATGGTTGGTGCGGTCTTCGCCCAAATTAAACGGTCACCGTTCATGCATGCTACGTACTTTTGGGGTTCAAAAGCCAGGCCGCATGTCATAGATTGAAAGATGGATATTATTGTGCATGAAAAACGTTATTCAACGTAACTTTTAATGCATTGACTGCGCTTTTATACTTAATTAAAGGAGGCCGCTATTTTACCATACCAGCCAGCTTCATAAATTTAACATCTCTTAATGATTAACTTATGATTTTATATAAGTAATGCTATTTAAATAGATAATATTATAAAAAATATTATTCATATACTAAACTCATCTATTAATTAATCAGCTACTAATATATTTACGTATAAATATATGTATAATTTAATTTATTTTTAATGATATTAGATATTAGATATGTAACATTATTGGGTTGTTACAATGGCTTAGATATCAACATCCTTTTAAATGCACCGCACGCAAAAGATTTTTACAGGATGTTTCTCTAGAATATTAACAAGACTTTTGAAAGGCTCCAACCACACTACCTCCCTTGCACTATCATGAGCCCCTTTCTTGGCCAACCAATCAGTGGCCATGTTAGTTTCTATTCCAATCTCTTCTATGCTTCAACTGAAATACTTTTTGGATCAAAGATCGAAGGAAGGAGAAGATAGAGTTGCTAAAATAACCAGATAAAATAACCATTATGCTCTTGAATTTTTAATAAAAAATTAAAAATTACAAACGTGGATTAATCATAATAAGTGTTTAGAAAATTAGGTTAAAAGTAATTACAATTTTACCTGTGCCAAGTGTCACTTTTGAATTGGAAAGTTAACCTGTAACCATCTATAGCCACTGTTGGGTTAGCCACCAGCCACCAGAATCGTGTATATGTATCTATATGTCTAATGTACACAAATATGGCACACACAAAATATATATAAAATATAAAATATTTTTTAAATAAATTATTATATTGATATTTTGATAATTTATTGATATTAAAATATAAATATTTTTTATTATTTTTAATATTTTTTTAATTATATAAAATATTTAAAATATTTTTATTTTAATAAATAATAACATATATTATTTTTAAACTCATTTAAAAAATACATATTAAGAATAAGACTAGACACACTAATACTTAAAAATATTCAAGTGTAAATAAGTGTATTTTAAATAAGTGAAAATAAAAAAAAATGTTGCAAACTCAATTATATTGACACATTCAGCATTGATACAAAAATTAAATTGATTCTATGGCTGAATATTTGTTGTTGAATTTGGGTCAGAATTTGTGATACAGGCCCAATTTAAATACTTGTTACTAGACCATTGAAGTTGGTCCGAAATCAAAAGAAAATTGGGTTAGATTGAATTTTGTTGCTACAAGCCCAATTACAATCCTTGCTAAGGGATCCTATGCTTGGTCCGAATCTAATTGAGAAAGAAAGCAAATTGTTTTGCTTCCAGTGGATCCCACCTTTCATTAAGTGTTGGATCTCAAATTCAATTAATTTGAATTTAATTTACATTGGGAACCATGAGAGAGAAAGTGTGATTGACATGATTGATTGCATTAAAGCTACACGCTACTCAGCATAAAGAGAAGTAAAAAGCAACTCATTTTAATTAATTTGTTCTATTTCATTTAATTGCTTTTCTTTCAAACTCTATCTTCTCTCTCAACTCCCTTCTCTATTCGGTCATATCACAGTAGTAACCATGGAAGCTAAAGCTAGCCACCGAAGAGAGGAAGAAGCACGCTACATGACCATCACAATGATGGCAAGAAAAAGAAAACAAAAAGTATGCTGTGGCTGAGATTCTCAACACTTGTGGTAAGATTTGGTGAAGAGATCTTGACTTCTCCATACCAAAAATGGTTGAAGAAGATTTCGGTCAGAGAAGAAAATCCTTGGATGGATGGCTTGTCTCTGATTCTGCTCAACCACAACAGGAGGTAGCTACAGTGACTACGTGATGGAAGAGGCAGAGATTGGAGCAGATGAAGCTGTCATAATCAAGCATGCATCAAGGGCTAGGAGTTCATCTTGGAGTGCAAGGCAAGATGGAAGGCTCGGATTGATGACTGTTTGTGACCAAGGAAGGACCAGAGGTAATTGCATGTTGGGTTTTGCATTTGGTTATCTCTTCTCTCTCTCTGGCCGAACTGGTTCTGTTTGAAGAAGAAGAAGATTAGCTTGGTTTGTTTGGTTTCAACCTTGGACGCTTCTCCCTATAAGTAAGGGTGAACAGTCAGGGTTTGATTCAAGGAGAAAAGAGTGAGAGTGCAAGACACAGAATTCTCAGAGCTACCTAAGCTTACAGATTTTTTTCTCCTTCAATGTATTCTGTTTTGTAATTTTTTTATTTAATTTTGTCATGTCTTGAGTCTCATGGAAAAAGGCAAACAATGGGGTTTGCATGAAAAAGTCATAGAGCGAAAAAAGACAGAGAGTGCAAAATTTAAAGAAAAAGCCATAGATGTCCTTAGAAGTCTTTTGTACGTCTATGTTGTGTTTCATGATTCTGTGGGAATCCCCTTGTAAGTTGGGTTAGCACTTTACAGTTGGAAAGCTTGGCAGTGACCAAGTCAAGTTCAGGATTGGGTTTAGAATTCTGGACTTGTCCTGGATAGGAAGGGTAGTTCCTAGGGAGAATTGGTGTTTGTAATCAATGAAGATTATAGTGAAATTCCATCATTGTTGTGATGGAGACTGGATGTAGGCTGCATGACACTTAGTAGCTGAACTAGAATATATCTTGGTGTAACATTTCTTCCTCTTCTACTCCATTTCTATTTCTGCTGCCCAGGAGATAAAACTGAAATTATCTCGTGCTGACTGACGAGACAAAAAGAAAAAGTCTCGTGGTCAGGGATGAGGCAAAAATAAAAAAGTCTCCAAAAGTTGTTTCTAAGACTAGCAAGAGTTCAGAAGCAAAAAAAAGGGCTAAGATTCAACCCCCTTCTCTTAGCCATTGAAAACCATCAGCCTTAATTATTATTACCAATATTTTTGAAATAAAATTTATGTATCAATGTTATTGGTTGTGAAATATTCTTTATTTTGTCATTGAGCTATAACTCAAATGACATTATTTTTTCATACTCACTTAAAGATCGTGAGTTCGAGTTTCATTTCTAACTTAAAAAAAAAAGAAATATTCTTTATTTCAAAATATATAACTAAAAAAAAAAGAAAATTAGTTACCTCATCAGAAAAATTGGACGTGTTATCTACACATGTACTATATGTCTACTAATCTACTATATATTACAACTTTAAAGTCTTGGTCTTCGCTCGTTTTCTTTTTCTTTTTCTATTAATGATTCTATATATGTTGCTTTCTTTCTTCTTTTTTTGGATTATTTTATTACAAGTCCTTATTCCATGTGAATTGATGATTAAAATCAAGAATTCCAAAGCCAAAGCGTGTGATGTTGTAAACTTATATTATGGAATAACCAGTGAACTAACCATAATGTGATGCAACTCAGCATCTTCATGATATTCATCATTCTTTCTCATTTTGGTAAATTTCAAATTCACATTATGTAAACATGAAAAATGATATATTGTTCGACACAACGAATTATATGAATGTTTAAAAGTGACATCTATATTTTTCCACCTACCCGTGATTTCCACATTTCCTTGAGATAATATCCTAAAAGAAATGAAAAAATATATACCATAGGTAAAGTCTTACTCAAATTAAATCATAACATGTATAATAATCTAATAATATTCATTGAGTAAATAATGTTGTAGAGTACATATTAAATACTAATTAGGAGGTGACTGCATTATTATTCTGAGGAGAGCTTCAACGTGTTGAGAGAGTTCTTGAGACTGTTCATGCTTAATTCGCATATGATCATTCAAATCTTGTTCAGAACAGAAAGATTCAAAACATTTAATTTGGAGCAAAAAATATTACATTGTCTCATATTGTGGACGTGGATTTGAATAGGAGATCCTTTTATTAGAGATTTAGAACATGGCAAATCCCTATTACATTGTCCTATATAGAATTCAAGATACTTCTTTACTCATAATAATAATATGTGGGTTTATAGTGTTACGTACAGTGATGAACTTTGAGGTTTGAACACAGGATTTCATGTTAGGTGCCAACAAAACGGAATCTAATCTTCTAATGGCTTTATAGTGTCAAGTCAACTATATCCAACTCTGCCATGTTAAACTCTCATACTTTCATCTCTGTTTTTTCTCTGCTATATCATAGCTTCACGCGGCACTAATAAGCATCAATTAGAAGAAAAAGAAGAGAAACATTAATTTTTATTGAATAGACTTTTAAACAAGCGGGACAAGTACATATGGATTTTTATTTCTTACAGCACACATAAAACAAGAATACATAACAAAAGAAACTAATTACAAACTTAAATTCCCAAACATGATTGAAGTTTGTAGTCCGTGTCATCAAGAAAACGGAAATAGGCAAACCTCCATGATTTGAATATGAACACTCAATCTTTCTCAATCTTTCTTTGATTCATTCTTTTGTTTCTAAACACTCTGAAATTTAATGATACTAAGTTCTTTGATCTAATGCAAGCTGAGAAGGTGAGGGTGATTTAGACCCTTCTCTTTGTTGCAGGGCTAAGCACCTTTCTTCAATCTTTGTTTGGAACCAGATTGCCAACAGTTATTGCTGGTTCATACAGTTACATAACACCAGTCATTTCAATAGTTCAAGCTAAAAGATATGATTCATATACAGAACCTTATGAGGTTAATGTCAATTTTCTTTCTTTAGAAGATACCCGTTGTGTTGATTTTGGCTTAAATGGTTGGGTTTTCTTTTTTTTTTTTTCTGTTAAGAAAAACTAAAATATTTTCTATAACTCAGACAATGAGAGGGATTCAAGGTGCCTTGATCTTAAGTGCACGTTTTCAGATGGTACTTGGATTTTTCCAAATCTAATTCGCATTCATTGTTATTACTACAGGGACAACAATACTAACTGGATTACATTTAAACAAGCTAAGCAGGACAAGTGCATATTGATTTTTGTTTCCATATTACAAAAAAAAAAGAAAAAAGAAAAGAAAACATTACAAATTCATCACATGCAAACAAAGGAAAAACCAAGCACCAGAAAAACATCACATAAAGTCACAAACATGATTGAAGTTTGTACCACACATCGTCAAGGAAGCGGTAATAGGCATACCTCCATGATTTGAATATGAACAGTGGACCGACGAATCCCCAAAATCCCACTATAAATCCAAAAGCCACACTCACAAACAACCACTTCACTCCATGATTCTTTCTCTCTTTTTCATTGTCATTAGCATCATCATCAGGAACTTCCCTCTCCATGGTACAGTTGAGCAGCAATGGTGGACCACATAGCTTATTGCCTACAAAACTGGATGCTTCAAAGCTTTGCAACTGAGTGCCCGTTGGGATTTTGCCCTCCAAGTGATTGTAGGACAAGTCTAGCTTGTTCAGGAAGTTCAAGTTTGTGATGCTTTGAGGGATCTCCCCTGTGAGTTGGTTGCCTGAGAAATCAATGGATTCCAATGACTCCATATTGCCAATACTTTGAGGGATGCCCCCACTTAACTCATTCTTGGACAAGTTCAAATAAATCAGACCAGTTAGGTTTGTGATTTCCATTGGTATTCCACCAAACAATTTATTAGATGAAAGATCAATGTTTTTCACTAAGCCGAGAATGTTGTTGTACTCAGCATCTTTTCCTTTCACCCATAGGATCATGCTTATAGTATCACTGCCATACATCATGTCTTTCTGGATGGATGAACTTGCACTAGTTTTATTTATCATGGCACTCAAATGGTTCAAACAATTTGGTATATTGCCTGACAAATTATTTAGTGCAAGGTCCAAAACTTGGAGAAACTTCATATCACATAATCCGTTGGGAATGGTACCTGAAAGATTATTGGATCGCAGCCGAAGAAATTTTAAATTTATCAACCTTTCTCCAATCCATCTAGGAATATTCCCTGTGAGCATATTTTCTCCAAGATCCAACAAAATCAACTCCTTGTTTTCCTTTAAACTGACAGGAAATTTTCCAAAGAGTGTGTTGTTACGTATATGCAAATATTGTAGGCTTGATAAAGAGCCAATGGAAGAGGGCAATCTTCCAATAAAACCGTTGCTTTCTAAGTTGACATCCGCTAGTTGTGGCCACATCTTCCAACAGTTGGGAATTTCTCCAGATAAGTTGTTTGATGCAAGATTGAGGATTCGTAACCATTTTGGTTTTTCAGGTTTTTGACAAAGAAAATCCATTAATAACCCATAAAATGAATTATGTGAGAGATCTAGCCAAAGCAAAGTCACACTCACAAAGGGTAAATTTCCATGAAGATGGTTTGAGCTAAGATCAACTGTTCCATCATAAGATTCGAAAATCTTTAACTCTTTTGGGAGCTTGCCAGGAATATGATTGTGAGAGAAGTTCAAATAATAATAATGATGACTTGTTTCCCAAAACCAAATGGGAATGGAATCAGAAATCCATGCGTTAGATAGATCCAAATATTGAAGATGATTTTGTGACCGAATCCATGATGGAAAGCTTGGACCTAACTTCCACGAGCTCATTTTCAATTTTAAAAGTTGAAATTTTGGTTTCCAACTGGGATGCACTTTCAAAGTGAAATTGTTACTTCATGCTGAAAGCACACGTAAAGTAGTGAAATTCGCAAAGTCATCTTCATGCACAATCCCTTGAAATAAATTGTCATCTATGGCAAGTGATAACAATTTAGTAGCTGATGCAAGAATTTTAAATGCATTTCCAGTAAGTTGATTTTTGGAGAATTCGACAAATCTTAATGAGGAAAGCTTTGCAAACGATTGAGGAATTTCTCCAATAATGTTGTTGCTGGAGAGATCAAGCTTTTCAAGATTTTGAAACATTCCAAGTTGATTGGTGAGGTGACCTGAGATTTGAGAAGTTGAAGCCACAAGAGTGTTGAGTTGATGAGAAACACATGGGATGAGAATTTGTAAGATTTCAGAAAGTTGTTGATTGCATTTGAGATTTGAGAAGGAGATGTGTCTCAAATTGCATAGCTTTCTAAAAGAGGATGGGATTGCTCCTTCAAACTGATTGTTTGACAAATCAAGGGCAACAAGAGAAGTCAGATTCCCCAAAACAGTTGGAATTACACCTTCAAACTGATTGTCTGACAAATCAAGGGTAACAAGAGAAGTCAAATTCCCCAAAGTATTTGAAATAGCCCCAGTCAGATAGTATTCCCCAAAGATTTGAGACGATGAAGACCGTATAACCAATCTGGTATATGGGATGAGAATGAATTGAATGATAAATCAAGATTTTCAAGCATGGTAAGGTTTTGAATACCATCGGGAATTGGACCTCCAATATCAAAGGGGGCATAATAATTTGAATTGCATGTAAGAGAAACAAGTTTGTTCAACTGAAAGACCCACTTGGGAGCAACAGAAATGGTGAGAGAAAGCAGGGACGAAAAGTTAAGTTTGGATGGTTGCTTATAATCACCCAAACTACAATCTTGTAAGTTTAAGTCTTGCAAAGAAGGGAGAGCTTGCATAGTGTGTAGCCAATTAAATGATTTGGATAGGTTAGCACCCCTCAGATCAAGATATTCAAGGGAGGTCAGACCCAAAAGCCAATCAGCATTTTCAACAACCAATGATTCATCACTTTGGAGGCCAAGATAGATTAAATTGGTGAGATTGCCAATTTGATGTGGAATGGTTCCATTAATAGCAAATGAGAGGTCAAGATGGAGCAAATTAGAGAGATTTCCAATCTGATGAGGAATGTTGCCATAAAATCCGGAAAGAGAGAGGTCAAGGTGAGTTAAGGAATTGATTCGGAAAAGGAAAGTAGGAAATTGTATACCTCCAAAACTATTACCGCTCAAGTCCAAGTAATTCAGATGTTTCAATTCTACAACAGAATCATTTATCGCTCCGCTAAACCTGGACCTCTCGTAAGCGAGCAAGTCAATGGGAATGGCCAATTCAGAATCATATTCGAATGGAGTGTTGAGGTGAAGGTGAAGGATGTGGAAAGTTAGATGACTACAAACAACATAATCCCAGTGGCAGCAGTTGGAATTGGAAGCATTCCAAGAAGACAGCCTGTTGGAAGGGTCAGTGAGATGATGTTTGAATCTTAGAAGTGCTTCCCGCTCACTTGGAATGCACTCAATCAACTCTGACTCAGAGGACGTTAGCAACGTCATGCAATAAAGGTGAACAAAGATAAGAACAAGCATGCCAGTGTAAGTGTTTGCGTTTGGAGACATGTTTGCATTTCTATGTGTTTCCACCTTCAACTCCTTTCTCCTATTTATAATGCCTCTACACACATTTTAATTCCAAATGCTCCACCTTCAACTCCGTTTTCTATTCCCATTTGGATGTTCTTAATAATTTATCTTTCTTTTCTTTCATATGGATTTTACTATAAGTCCTTATTCCCTGTAAATGAATGATTAACATCAATAATTCCAAAGCCAAACCGTGTGAAGTTGGAAACTTATTATGGAAGAACCACTCAACCATAATAATGTCTCGACTCTTGGCAACTTAGTAAGAATGGGACAACCACGAATTATATCTATTATCTATTATGTATTACTAAATGTAGAATTGCTACACATCCAAGTATTTTTTAATCCAAGTTTATTCAAGTAAGTCCAACACCAACAAAAATCACTTTCATTAAAAGAGCGTTCTCCCATGCGCTGCTTCTTTCAAATACACACATACATTCTTCTTTTAAATTCACGCATACCTCCTCCTCTTGTGCGCATGCGGATTCTTCTTCTACTTCTTCTCATTCTCTTCTTCTTCTCTTATTTTGTTATCGTCATCACCAACAACACCAACATTTTGCTAATAGTTTATTTTTTCAATCGAATTAACGTGTTTACTTTAATAACGTGTTCGGTTCATTATGCCAAAACCTGTTCTGAATTTGATTTTATATAATGGATAATATTCCGTTCATTTAATACTATACAATTGTTTTACTTTAATAACATATTCGGTTTATTATGCATAAAACTGTTTTAAATTTGATTTTATATAATGGATAATATTCTATTCATTTAGTACTATACAATTGTTTCACCTTAATAATATGTTCGGTTTATTATGAATTGAATCGAATTGTTTTGAATTGAATTGAATTGAATTCATAATCTCTAAGAAGAGGAGAAGAAGAAGGAAAGAAGAAAAACTTGCATGTGCAAATTTAGAAAAAAGAAGAAGAAGAAGTCTGTGTGTGCTTCATTGGAGAAGAACCTGCTCGAATTTGGAAGAAGAAGAAGAAATACAAGGAGGAGGAGAAGGAGAAAGAAACAGAAAAGAAAAAGGAGAAGGAGCACGTGATTTAAAAAGTTATTACAACAATTTGAATATACTTGGATAAGAATTTTGTTTGGATGTAGAGCTTTATTCTACTAAATTTTATATCCAAAATATGTTATATGTTACTTTTTGTTATAATTAAAACTAAATTTTGTTTTAAAATTAAAAAAAATTTCTCTTCTTCCTCTCTTCTTTTTCTATTTCTCTCATTCCTTCTAACTCTAACTCTCTTATATATTATTATCAATGATTAATTATAAATTTGACAATTAAAATATACAATACGATGTTTTTTAATTATAATTAAAATTAAAATATAACTATATGATATTACTAATTTAACAATGAAAAAATATGTCACATGACACTCTCTCATTAAAATTAAAAAGATATTTTCCTCTAAAATTAATAAACTTCCTTCTTACATCTTTTTATCTATCTCTCTCATCTTTTTTATTTCTCTTTATTTTTCTTACTTTATATATAACTTAATTATAATTTATATTTTATATTACTAATTTGACAAACATGTGTCACGAAATATTCTTTCATTACAATTAAAAAAATTTTTCTCCAAAATTAACAAACTACATCTCTCCTTTTTTGTCTTTCTCCTTCTTTTCTCTTTCAATCTCTATTTCTCTCTACTTTTTTATTCTACAAAAAATAAAATTAATAAAATAATATAATTTAAATAAAGAGTAAATAGTCATTTCTGATCATAAAAGATTCGAACGATGATATTTCTATCTATGAAAGACAAAAAGTTAAAGTTATACCCATGAAAGATAGGATTTTGCAGACAAAATTATCCAAATCCTATAAATTTTAAATAAAAATTTCAAATTAACTTCTAATATAACTTACTGCCATCACCACTTCTACTGCTTTTGCTCTTCCATGTTCCAGGCCACTGGCACTGCCGCTGGAACTGCCAGCAATGTCAATATCACCAACCTCAAGGGTGACAAAATAGGTTTCGCCTCCAAAGACAATGACAGACTCCACTCCTTTTACGTCAAGTCCATCCAAGAAATTCCTTACATCTTCATCCTCGAAATCAGTAGCGCATCGAGCTTTCCTAAAGCAAAAGCACCCACCGCGGCCCCCAACCAGATCAACATTGTCAACATTTTGTCCAAGAAAAGTTGCAAGTCATTTGCAGACTTGCAAGTCATTTTGGTGGCTTGACCGTGTTCTGTCCCACGTATATTGTCGTGAGCGGTTTCATGTCCAATTACAAGAACCTCACAGACGCGCAGAAGATAATGGTGTTACTGTACCACAGAGTTCTAGTGTATCAGTCGCTGCAGATGCTGAAGTCAAACAACGGGATTAAGAATCAAGATTCAATTGTTTAAAAAAATTGATTTTGAATTAATTTTATAAGTACTAATATTAATGATAATGTTAAAACTTGAGAAGGGAGGATGGATCAAGTTAGTTTCAATAACTAAGTTCTTTGCTCTATTTTTGCAGAAGCAAATTATGTAAGAGATTATTTTCGTTTTATCTCTAAAACCAGAACAGAATAGAATAGGGAGGAAGAGAATCAAGCAAGCACTTATTTTAGTTCGATTTCATTGTGCAATGAAATCTACATCTAGTCTCCATGACAACTATGGTGGAACTTTTATTATAATTAAACTGGTTACAATACTAATGAATTACAATTTAATTCATCTATTATCAACTACTAAGCTTCTAATAATCAAGTCTAATAACCACCAAGAGCTATCCCAACTTGACAAGAAAAATAAATTCTAATTTAACAATTAAATACACAAAATTTTTTTTTTTAGCTTTTTAAATGTATCTTTCTTATCTCTTTTTTTTTATGAATTTTTTTATTTTTCATCTCGATATGATTTGACTTTTTTTTCAATTATAGAAAAATAAATATCAGATAGTCATAACAATAAAATTTACAATGAAGTACAAAGTTAAAGAAAAATAATTCTACATATATAAAATGTTGCTATGAATTTTTCTTTTCAAATATTGTTAAGAATCAACTATATGGTGAAAAACTTGTTTCATTAAATTAGTTCACTCTCTCTTCATTTTTCTCGCTGATTCTACCCGTTGTGACGGTCCTTTTTTCCCGTGCTTTCTTTTCCATTTTGCACCGTCACATTTACTGCCCATTGCACTGCATTTTTGTTTTGCTTTACTAAACTCTGCTAATGATTTTCTGCAATTTGATTTTGTGCTGTCTTTGTGTCCTTACTATCTTTCATTCTTCATAATGTTGCCAACTGTCATGCAATGCTGAACCATCTTTCCTTAATCAAAAACAACATAATCCCATTGACAGCAATTGGGATTGGAGACATTCTAAGAAGAGAGCCTGTTATTGAAGGGTCAATGAGATGATGCTTGAACCTCAGAAGAGCTTCGCGCTCACTTGGAATACACTCAATAGAATCATACTGAGAAGATGTTAGCAGCGTAAGACAATCAAGGTGAACAAAGATAAACACAATAAGCATGGGAGTAGTGTGAGTGTTTGGAGACATGTTTGCATGTGATTTTTTAAAAGTATTATTTGTTGTTAACAAAAAAATTACAAAAAACAAATATACTTAACGAAAAATCACCAAATTTTAAAAATAATAATATCTCATTTTTTTAATCATGTTTGCAAAAAATTATATCAAAATTTAATCTTTAAGATATTTTTTGAAAATACATATTTAATGTTAGATAATCTTGCAAAAAAGACTAACATTAAATATGTATTTTTCAAAAAATATATTAGAGATTAAATTTTGATGTATTTTTTTACAAGTATGATTAGAAAAAGGAGATATTATTATTCTTAAAATTTGGTAATTTTTTGTTAAGTATATATTGTTTTGTGATTGTTTAAAAGTATTATTGGTTGTTAATAAAAAAATTATTAAAAAAATATATACTTAATAAAAAATTATAAAATTTTAAGTATAATAATATCTTATTTTTATAATTATACTTGTAAAAATTTGTATCAAAATTCAATCTCTAAGGTAGTTTTTGAAAATATATATTTACTGTTGAGTATTTTTGTTGTATTTTTGAATTATTTGAAAGTATTTTTGTCGATAGTAAAATTCGAGCATATTTTTGTCCCCGTTTAAATAATTTGGGGATATTTTTTGTGGTTAACCCTATAAAGTATTTAAAATATTTTTGTTTTAATAAATAAAAATATATATTACGTTTAAATTTATTTCAAAAATATATGTTAAGAAAAATTTAGACATACTAATACGTAATAATATTTAACTGTGTCTAAATATATCTAAGTTAATTTTTATTAAGACACGGCGTGACACGTGGACACATTTTATTCAGTAAAGTGTCATATTTCGTAAGTATATATCTAATGAAGCCTTGATTATTATTATCAACATTTTTGAAATAAAATTTATGTGTAAATTTTATTGGTCGTGAAATATTTTTTTTCGTGAGTTACTGAGACTTAGTATTATGTTTGTTGGTTCAGAGACTGGTACTAAAATTTCTATTTTTGTCCCTAAAATTTCAGTATTTCAATACCTCCAAAAAATAAGAACACATGAGACTAAAATTTTTAGAGATGGAGACTAAAACTTTAATAACATTTTATACCTAAAATATCCTCATTTCAATTAATTGATTCCAATTTTACCTTTTGTACAACTTAAATTAGAATTGTATTCTTATTTCAATTTCTGTCTCCCACTTTGTACCAAACAAAATACTGAGATTTATTTCAATCTCTGTCTCTTAGTCTCTGTCTCTCAGTCTCAATCTTTCCATCTCTATCTCTCCACCAAACACTACCTTAGAGATTGTGAATTTGAGTCTTATTTAGGGGTGGCAACAGGGTGGGTAGGGGCGGATTTTTGCTCTACCCGACCCCGCCCCGCCGTACAACAACCCGCATAGAACCCGCCCCACTTCTACTCGCGTATAGTAAAACGTTGAACCCTAACCCGCCCCACCCCTACCCGCCCCTATAATTATTAAAATCCAATCAATAAAATTAAATTTCAAAATTTATATAACTATCATCACATGCATAACATAAATTAAAGTAAAAATTTAAATATGATACAATATTATTGATTATTTACTAATTATTTACATATATTATACATATTATATAGTAAAATTATATATATTATATATATAGCGGGTAGGGTAGGGGTGGGTATTACTTAAACCCGATCCCATTCCGTTCCTCCCAAGAATCCGCCCCACTAGAAATTCGTCTCGGTGCGGGACGGATAATTACCCGCTTAGGGGCAGAATGAATACCCCGTGAGTTCAGATAGTATTACCATCCCTTGTCTTATTTCTAAATTCTAATTTTGAAAAAAAAAACATTCTTTAATTAAAAATATATAACTAAAAAGAAAAGAAAATTAGTTACCTCATTAGAAAAACTCGACGTGTTATCTACACATGTATTATATGTCTATTATATATTATACAATCCCATTACGTTATCAACAAGAATTTTATCAATTTCCGTCAACTTTTAGTTATTTTAATAAAAATATCTTTTTTTTGTTTACTCAAATGGTATTCTCCAACCCGACAGATTAAGAACTAATCCGTCGCAGAATATAAAAATATCTTTGTGAATGTGTCTAATAAAAATATTTTTTTTATAGCTGTGTCTAATAAAAATATTTTTATGGATATGTTTTTTAAATATATCTTTTTATATATGTATCTTTTAATAGAAGTATCTTTAATATTAATTATTATTGACAATAAATTGACGGATAATATATTGGTTTTCTATACTTTTCCTATATCATAACTTTAAAGTCTTGGTCTTCGCTCGTTTTCTTTTTCTTTTTCTATTAATTATTCTATGTTGGCATGTTGCTTTGTTTCTTCTTTCTTTTGGATTATTTTATTACAAGTCCTTATTCCATGTGAATTGATGATTAAAATCAAGAATTTCAAAGCCAAAGCGTGTGATGTTGTAAACTTATATTATGGAATAACCAGTGAACTAACCATAATAGATGCAATTCAGCATCTTCATGATATTCATCATTCTTTCTCATTTTGGTAAATTTCAAATTCACATTATATAAACATGAAAAATGATATATTGTTCGACACAACGAATTATATGAATGTTTAACAGTGACATCTATATTTTTCCTCCTACCCGTGATTCCACAGTTCCTTGAGATAATATCCTAAAAAATGAAAAAATATATACCATAGGTAAAGTCTTACTCATTACTCAAATTAAATCATAACATCTATAATAATCTAATAATATTCATTGAGTAAATAATGTTGTAGACTACATAATAAATACTAATTAGGAGGTGGCTGCATTATTATTCTGAAGAGAGCTTCAACGTGTTGAGGGAGTTTTTGAGACTGTTCATGCTTAATTCGCATATGGTCATTCAAATCTTGTTCAGAACAGAAAGATTCAAAACATTTAATTTGGAGCAAAAAATATTACATTGTCTTATATCCTGGACATGGATTTGAATAGGAGATCCTTTTATTAGAGATTTAGAACATAGCAAATCCCTATTACGAATAATAAGAAAGTTCAAATT
Organism: Arachis duranensis; assembly: GCF_000817695.3. Taxonomy (NCBI): domain Eukaryota; kingdom Viridiplantae; phylum Streptophyta; class Magnoliopsida; order Fabales; family Fabaceae; genus Arachis; species Arachis duranensis. The sequence continues at coordinate 108,257,861 of NC_029777.3, forward strand.
TTAATATTTCTGTATTAGTTCTATACCGAATTGAGGAATTCTCTACATACAAGCGTTTTCTCATACAAGTCATTTATTTCTTTTTCTTTTTCTTTCTCTATACCTCCTCTTTTTCTTCTTCTTTTTTTTTTCGTGCCTCTTCTTCTTCGTTTTTTAAATGTTTCATCTTCAACGTCATGTTTCTCCTCGTTCTTTTTTTGATTTTGCAACATTATGTATTTTTTTCTTCTTTGTTTGATTTTTTCCTCCAAAAAGAATTATGAGAATATGAAATAAGAAAATGAAGAAGAAAAAGCAGTAAAAGATGAGGAGAAGAAAGAAGAAGAATTCTGAATTATGCATAAGGTGTACTTCAATGAATTTTGGGTGTATTTTTGTAATCCTTTGGGTATATTTTTGTAATCCTTTGGGTGAATTTCTATTACCGTTTGAGTGTATTTCTGTAACCGTTTGGGTGAATTTTTGTAATCGTTGGGTGTATTTTTGAAGTTCCATTATCTTCAAAACGATTTCAAAGTTTGAAACCATGAAAATCGAAAAAAAACGAAGCAAGAATACCAATGATAAACGCAGATAAAACAACGAATGAAAAGACAAAGAGAGAACGCACGAAAGAGATCGAACAAATTTGACAAGAAATTCGTTTTTATGGAGGAAGAAGAAGAGTAGGAGAAGAAGAAGGAGAAGAAGAAGGAAGAGGAGGAGGAGAAGGACAAACGCGAAGCACGCTATGGAAATCGTATATGGGCCAGCGTGCTTTTTGTTAAGTTTCTCCCAACTTGTATAACTTGTAAACCAAATAACTTGTATGTGTAGTACTCTTCTACGGAATTTAAGATACTTCTTTACTCATAAAAAGTTGTTTATAATGGAACACAAGTGTTAAAATAGTAATGTAATTTTCTTTTTAATTAATAAATATAGAAAAAATTAAATATATATGCACCATATATATGTGGCTTTATAGTGTTAGATAGAATGATGAAGTTTGAACACATGATTTCATGTTAGGGACCAACAAAAACAGTATCTAATCTTCTAATGGCTTTATAATGTCAAGTCAACCAAGCTTTCACAGTTATTATTTACTTCAACATTATTATTGCACCGTTATTTTTGTGCCCTCATTTGTTGTACAGGTAAATCTTGTTGAGTTGAAATTGCATTGGTTAGGTACAAATGCAGAACTATCTCCAACTCTGGCATGTTAAACTCTGATACTGTCTTCTCTGTTTTCTCTCTGCTATATCATAGCTTCAAGAAATATAAAATTACTTAGCAAACTTCCCTGATATCCATTTGAAAATTAGAAGAAAAAGAGAAAATTGATTTTTATTGATAGACTTTTAAACAAGCAGGACAAGTAGTGCATATTGATTTTTATTTATTTCTTACAGAACATATAGAACAAGAATACATCACAAACGCAACAAAGAGAAAAAGAAACCAACAAGCAACATTATTACAAACTTAAAATCCCAAACATGATTGAAGTTTGTAGCCCATGCCATCAAGAAAACGGAAATAGGCATAGCTCCATGATTTGAATATGAACAATGGACCAACAAATCCCCAGAATCCCACAATAAATCCAAAAGCCATAAACACAAAGAACCAATTCACTCCATTGTGCTTCTTTCTCTCTTTCTCATTACCGTCATTTGCATCATCATCAGGAACTCTACAGCTGAGCTGCAATGGTGGACCACAGATATTGTTGCCGACAAAACCGGATGCTTCAAAGGTTTGCAATTGAGTGCCTGTTGGGATTTTACCCTCCAAGTGATTGTAGGACAAGTCTAGCTTGTTCAGAAAGTTCAAGTTTGTGATGCTTTGAGGGATCTCCCCTGTGAGTTGGTTGCCTGAGAAATCAATGGATTCCAATGACTCCATATTGCCAATACTTTGAGGGATCTGACCAGTCAACTCATTCTTGGACAAGTTCAAATAAATCAGACCAGTTAGGTTTGTGATTTCCATTGGTATTCCACCAAACAATTTATTAGATGAAAGATCAATGTTTTTCACTAAGCCCAGAATGTTGTTGTACTCAGCATCTTTTCCTTTCACCCATAGGATCATGCTTATAATATCCCTTCCATATATCATGTATTCCTGGATGGATGAACGTGCACTAGTTTTATTTATCATGGCACTCAAATGGTTCAAACAATTTGGAATATTGCCTGACAAATTATTTAGTGCAAGGTCCAAAACTTGGAGAAACTTCATATCACATAATCCGTTGGGAATGTGACCTGAAAGATGATTGGATCGGAGCCGAAGAAATTTTAAATTTGCCAAGCTTTCTCCAACCCATCTAGGAATATTCCCTGTGAGGTTATTTTCTCCAAGATCCAACAAAATCAACTCCTTGTTTTCTTTTAAACTGATAGGAAATTTTCCTGAGAGCGTGTTGTTACGTATATGCAAATATTGTAGGCCTGATAAAGAGCCCAAGGAAGAGGGCAAGCTTCCAATAAAAGAGTTGCTTTCTAAGTTGACATCCATTAGTTGTGGCCACATCCTCCAACAGTTGGGAATTTTTCCAGATAAGTTGTTTGATGCAAGATTGAGGATTCGTAACCATTTTGGTTTGTCAGATTTTTGACAAAGAAAATCCATTAATAACCCATCAAATGAATTATGTGAGAGATCTAGCCAAGCCACATCCTCACTCACAAAGGGTAAATTTCCATGAAGATGGTTTGAGCTAAGATCAACTGCTGCTCCAAAAGATTCTAAAATCTTTAATTCTTTTGGGAGCTTGCCATGAATATGATTGTGAGAGAAGTTCAAATAAAAACAATAATGACTTGTTTCCCAAAACCAAATGGGAATGAAATCAGAAAGCCCTGCGTTAGATAGATCCAAATGTTGAAGATGATTTTGTGACCGAATCCATGATGGAAAGCTTGGACCTAGCTTCCAAGAGCTCATTTTCAATTCAGAAAGTTGAAATTTTGGTTTCCAACTGGGATGCACTTTCAAAGTGAAATTGTTACTTGATGCTGAAAGCACTTGTAAAGTAGTGAAATTCGCAAAGTCATCTTCATGCACAATACCTTGAAATAAATTGTCATCTATGACAAGACATAACAATTTAGTAGATGATGCAAGAATTTTAAATGGATTTCCAGTAAGGTGATTTTTGGAGAAATCGACAAATCTTAACGAGGAAAGCTTTGCGAATGATTGAGGAATTTCTCCAATAATCTTGTTGCTGGAGAGATCAAGCATTTCAAGATTTTGAAACATTCCAAGTTGATTGGTGAGGTGACCTGAGATTTGAGAAGTAGAAGCCACAAGAGTCTTGAGTTCTTGAGAAAGAATTTGTAAGATTTGAGAAATTTGTTGATTGCATTTGAGATATGAGAAAGAGATGTGTCTCAAATTGCATAGCTTTCTAAAAGAGGATGGTATTCCTCCTTCAAACTGATTGTATGATAAATCAAGGGTAACAAGAGAAGTCAAATTCCCCATAGCATTAGAAATAGTACCAGTCAGAAGGTTATCTTCTAAATTCAAAGATTTGAGACGATGAAGACCGTATAACCAATCTGGTATATGGGATGAGAATGAATTGCCTGACAAATCAAGATTTTCAAGCATGGTAAGGTTTTGAATACCATCGGGAATTGGACCTCCAATATCAGACGAGGCATAATAAATTGAACCGCATGTAAGAGATACAAGTTTGTTCAACTGAAAGACCCACTTGGGAGCAACAGAAATGCTAAGAGAAAGCAGGGAAGAAAAGTTAAGTTCGGATGGTTGCTTATAATCACCGAAAGTACAAGCTTCTAAGTTTAACTCTTTCAAAGAAGGGAGAGCTTGCATAGTGTGTAGCCAATTAAATGATTTGGATAGGTTAGCACCCCTCAAATCAAGATATTCAAGGGAGGTAAGACCCAAAAGCCAATCAGCATTTTCAACAACCAATGATTCACCAGAACTTGGGAGGCCAAGATGGATTAAATTGGTGAGATTGCCAATTTGATGTGGAATGGTTCCATTAATAGCAAATGAGAGGTCAAGATGGAGCAAATTAGAGAGATTTCCAATCTAATGAGGAATGTTGCCATAAAATCCGGAAGCAGAGAGGTCAAGGTGAGTTAAGGAGGTGATTCGAAAAAGGAAAGTAGGAAATTGCATACCTCCAAAACTATTACCGCTCAAGTCCAAGTAATTCAGATGTTTCAATTCTACAACAGAATCATTTATCGCTCCACTAAACCTGGACCTCTCGTAAGCGAACAAGACAGCAATGGGAAAGGGATATTCATCATATTCTGATGATAGAGTAGTGTTGAGGTGAAGCTGAAGGATGTGGAAAGTTAGATGACTACAAACAACATAATCCCAGTGACAGCAGTTGGGATTGGAAGCATTCCAAGAAGACAGCCTGTTTGTAGGGTCAGTGAGATGCTGTTTGAATCTTAGAAGTGCTTGGCGCTCACTTGGAATGCACTCAATCAACTCAGACTCAGAGGACGTTAGCAACGTCATGCAATAAAGGTGAACAAAGATAAGCACAAGCATGCCAGTGTAAGTGTTTGTGTTTGGAGACATGTTTGTATTTCTATGTATTTCCACCTTCAACTCCTTTCTCCTATTTATAATGCCTCTACACACATTATTTTAATTTGAAATGCTCCACCACTACTAATATTATGTGCTAAATGTTACCATTTAAAATCTCAAAAAATTTACATTTTTATAAATTTATAAATTTAAATAGAACAATAAATAATTATTTAAAATTATTCTGTGATTCATTAATATCTAAAAAATTATTATTAATATTTTTTATGTTTAAAAAGGTTAATATAAACTATAAGATATATATAAGTTTCTAAAATGACATATAAATTAAAATTTTATTTAATTTTTTAAAATTATTTTTAATTTATATTTATTAAAATTTAGCCTACACTTAACCATCAAAAGAAAAGTGAGCAATTTCATATCATTAAATTAAAAATATTAATAATGACTAATTAATGACTACAAAATACAAAATTTGTTGGCTAGGCTCTAGCACTCCTCTTATATTAATGCCGGTCACTATTCAAATTGGAATGTGAGAAAATTTTGATTTAGTGGTGTAATTGTTGTTGATAGTGAAAAAATATTTATTTTAAAATATTTAAATAAAAAAGATCTATGCACAGATACCTTTGTTTTTCGTAGATGATTTAGTTCTCTTTCCAATTAGGGCAAACAAAGAATAGGTGCAAATTATGGGCTGTTCTACAAAAACTCGGGGGCAGAAACAAATGCTGTGTATAATTAAAAACGCCAATATACAACCTTTTTTAATCAAATACAACACAAAGTATTTGTAATTTAGGACTTGAAATTTGTTTGAACATTGAGGAACGCAGCCATTTTTATATGTACCCTGAAATCTAATAACATAACTATTAAAATTTACATTGTCTAAAATGAAAAATATGAAAATTTTAATAAATATAAAACAATTCTTATTTCTTGAACTAATTTTTAGACTAAGCTAGACCCATTTAATTTTTATATAATATTAAAGCAAAAATTAAAAATTGTCATTGGACCAAATTCACACACCACAATAATTCTTAAAATACAAGGCAACCCTTATTTCTTAGTATATTTTTAGAGTAAGTTAGGCCATTTAATTTCTTATAATAACGTAACATAAGAAGCCTATTATTTTGGTTTTGGTTAAGATTTATCGGCGTAGTAACTAGTAAGTGCATTATTCACCAAGTAACAAGTTAACAACACAGCAGCGCAACGGACATTGTTATGAGAGTAAGTTGAAGGGATTAGTAAGTTAGTTAACTATGCAAGAATTTTTGTGTAAAACTCAAAATAATAAATATTTTCGTTATAAACGGATAGAAGTAGCTATTATTAGTAATATCAACGTCTTCGATATAAAATTTAGTTAAGGCTCGATGTTATTGATTGTGAAATATTCTTTATTTTAAAATATATAAATAAATATAGAAAATTAGTGACCTCAAAAAAAAAAAGACTCGATGTGTTATCTACACTATTATTTAATTTAAGAGTCTTTGTTTTCTTTTTCTATTCCCATTTGGATGTTAATAATAATGTATCTTTAATTTCTTTTCTTTCATTTGGATTTTATTATAAGTCCTTATTCCCTGTGAATGAATGATTAACATCAAGAATTCCAAGCTAAACCGTGTAAAGTTGGAAAGTGGAAACTTATTATGGAAGAACCAGTCAACTATAATTAATGTGTTGACAAATCAACAAGAATGGTACAACCACGAATTATATAAATGTTTAAAAGTGACATAACGTTAATCCGAACACACTTATTTTTTCACCTATCCGTGATCTTCACAGTTCACTGAGATAATATCCTAAAAAATGAGAACTAAATGGGAAAGTATGAGGAGCCAATGAAATATTTATACAATGTGTACAATGGAGGTTTATGGAGTATTAGAAATATAATTATTAGTGTTATATTTTTTCATCAACTGAATCTTTTGGAATGAGTGATATCATGACATAGTATTAAAGCCTTAGATCTGAAAGGTCAAGAGTTTTTGCTCAAATTAAATCATAACATCTATAATAATCTGTTACTGTTAAAGTTGCATGGTTAGAGAGGGTCAAACTCTCATCAAGCTTTCTGTGGTGTGAGTTCAAGAGAAGAGAGTTTGAAGATTCTAGAGAAGAAAGTGAGAGAGATGAGTTGAGAATGAAAAAGTTACTAGCAATAGAGAAACAGAGAAGGTAAAAATATGATTTGATGCACTAGTCAAACACTTTGCTGAGTTACATGAATTGCATATATATATGAGCAGCAGTGATTACATAGACTTGATATATACTTAGCTGAACACTAACTAACTTAACCGTTTCTAACTAACTCTGCCAGCTGGCAATTCTAACACTAGCTGCAATAATAAACCAATAACTTTAGCTTCCAGGATCCATTTACTCAAGTTACAATTACATTGTCCGCACTTGTAAGACACTGTTAGGTGCTGTGTGGTTCCATCCGGTACTGAGTTTCTGATATGCTATCATGCTACTTCCTTTTTTTTTTTAATTTAAGTTGATCGAAGAAAATATATAAATAATTATATTTAGGAGAAATATTAAAAAAATAAATTTTTTATTAATATTAGTCAATATTTTGAGACAACAGCTTATTTTTATACTATAAGAATTTAAGATTTAGGAGTTAATATTTAAAATCTAGTCTTTAATATTTAAAATTGTTTAAGTATTGACCAAAAATAATATTTTTTTGTTAATAATGTATCATTGCTCTATATTTAAAATAGATACAATGAAAATAAATAAATAAATAAAAATTATGGTTTTATATATAGAAAAATATGCGTGATAATATACGTTAGAATTTTTTTTTAATCATGGTTAGATATGCCAAAATCTTTGATCTATCCTATTTTATGGTAAGTAAGTCTAGTTAATCTCTTCTTTTTAATAGTGTAATTAACAAAAAATTATAATTAAAGTTTTTTAATAAAATATAACATAATATAAAATACAAATTAAAAAAAAAGTCAAATTACAGACTATTTCATAATCCACAATAAACTTCAAACTTAAATTACCAATGCACGGTTTAAGATTTAACTTGGAATTTTATACTGAGTGAATGGTTTGAACTCATTTTCACATAGAAAAATGCATCAATATGAATGTTTTGCTAATTAGTCCCAGTGATGTACGTCTTGTATTTTTTAAGAATTTGTAGTTGTGAATTGAATTATTGTTGAAACTCTAGGCTGCTTATAAACCATAAAGTCAATAATGTTATGCGTATGAGGAATTTACATACCATTACCAAAGTACTTATATATAAGTTCTTAGAGGTGGAAAGATAGAACTCTTATGTGCTAAGATTTTATTAGAGCTTTGTAATCTTTTTCTTGTTAATTGTGTGATTGCATTGCACATTCAAAATTTTACAAAATTTTAAATATAATTTTTTAAACAATAGTTGTTAGCCCAATCCTGCACTGCTCCACCAAAATTCGCAGATTCAAAAGTACAAATTTAATGGATGTTTTTGTTTGATAGACTCAAAATTTTAACTTGATCTATTATTTCTAACATAGGCTGACTCAGTAGATTCGACCCATTTTAACATCCTAACCTTAAAACATATTTCCTAAACACAAAGATGTACAAGCTTCATTAACTAAACATGAGCGAATTCTGTCAAAAATATCAAAAAGATTATCGGTCTAGAAAGTTTGAAAATTTGCTTTCTACTTGTTATTTTATTTCAAACAGCAGACAACAGAATAATAGAGCAATCAAAAAATACAATGAGATAAGTAATTAAGTTAAATTGGTTTAATGATTAGTTTGCTAATTTATTTAAGTAAAGTATTGAGTGCTTATTTGGGTGTCATTATTTTGATAAAAAAAAAAGATATTTTTTCAATGAAAAAATATCTTTTTTTATTTTTCAGCTTGTTTGGCAAATTTCTAGTAATAAAAGTAAAAGTACTAGAAAAATAAAAAATATCTTTTTTAAGAATATGTAATTTACATCTTTTTTTTAAAAGATCTTTTTCTCTAAAAAACAGATGTTTTTCATGTAATAAATAAACAAAAAAGTACTTTTATATTGTTATACCCAAATATAATTGATAAATAAAAAGATCTTTTTGCATGAGATACTAAAACATAAAATTATTTTTACTTTTTCATAAGATCTTTTAGAAAAAGATAACTCGAAAAAAGATATTTTTTTAGAAGCTCACACAAACAAACTCTTAGTGTTTAAATCCCACTTTGTGGATGCAGCAATCTATTGGAGAATAACATATCCTTAAATGAAATTCTGATTTATAATAAATTAATTTTTGTCCTGTCAGGCTAGGAAATACCATAAATTTAAAAGGTGACAAAGACAAAAAAAATAAAAATGAACAAGAATAATAATTAAGATTTGTTTTATATTTTTTATTTTATTTTATTTTTCTTTTTTTTTTTGAGATTTTTAGATAAAGAATTTAATTTTAATTTTGTAATGTATAAGAATATTTTGTCATAATAACAAAAAAATTATTTAATTTTTTAATAAAAATATTTAAAAGAATATATTATCTATTTATCATAAATTATAAAAATTTTTTAGTATATACAATAATATAATAATTTTTATAAAATGACCCGCTTTAGTACATGGGTTATATAGCCTGACTCATTTATTTTTTCTTTGTTTATTGAGTTTTAATTCTATAGCCCTTTAAGGCCAATCCGATGAATTAAACGAGTTTATCAATTTATTTTTTTTATCTTTTATGAAATGAAGTACAGAGAGAAAAAATTTAACTTGGAGATTGAGTGAAAGGAAGCAAAAGTAGTAATTCTATTATTATTGATAACTAATATAAAAACAGGAGATTATTTTATTTAAAAGTTCAAGAAAAGTGTTATTAGCACAATATGTATTTTAACTACTACACTAGGATATTTTAGTAATTCTTGTTCACTAATTAATTACACCTTTTATTACCTCCTTCCAAACTCATGGCGGTTGAAAACGCAGTCTTAGTTTGTTTCAAAATTTGTAGTTGTTAAAAGAGCCACGTCCATAAAGTTGAGGAAAAGATTTTGAACTGCGTGCTTCAGAGGCAGTGATTTGAGAGATATAGATTTGAATCGCTCAACAATATCCTCCTGAGCCATCAATAATGCTTCTAAATCGAAAATACTATAAAGGAGATCTTTTGCAGTCACATAAGTAATAAAATATGCATAATCCTGATTTAGGCCATCAAAGATGATATTGGTGTATTCATTACCTGTAATTAGCTCTCCTACAGCATTAAATGAGTCAAGAATTTTCTTGATTTGTAAGAGGTGGAATCTGTTTTTTTGATTGACTTCAATTGAGGTTGAAATTGTCGAACTCTTGCCTTGATTTGTGATACAAAATATATATAAGTTCGTGCCTGGATTTCGTGTGCAAACTTACACCCAATGACACGGTGCTGAAATGGGACTTTCATGGAAGTAAAGAGTCAAAAAGTAAGGTTATAATCGTTAGTTCTCCATGACTTATATACTATTGATTCTTTTTGCGCTGTTTTATCATTGGTGCTGTTGAATCTTGTATGAATTTTGGATAGAGGAATGTTAGGGGCAGCAATTTTGGTATTTTGTAACCATTAATTGGTTATCAATAATGCTTTTAATAGTGTGAGATTACATCTAATGATGGGAGATCACTCACTTTTATTTTAATAGTTAAGTGCTGATCAGAAAATACAAAAATTGCTAGCCCCTAGACTTTTCCTTTTGGATAAATCAAGATGATCCTAAAATTCCTGGCCTGCAAATCATTAAAGTTGTAAAATAGCACCAGGTCAAGAAATTATTCTTTGAAAGTTTTTGAGAAAGCGGAATAGTGAAACACGGAGAGAGAAAACCTAACCTAGAGATTGAACGGAAGGAAGCAAAAGTGATTCTATTATTATTAGGAAAAGTCTAGGGTTCAGTAACTTTGTTAAATTCTGATCAGCATGTAACCAGCAAAAAAAGTGAATTATTGGATGAAATCTCACATCAATTTCACACCATTAAAATTACCATTGATGATTATTTGATGGCTACAAATCACAAAAGTTGTTATTCCCTAGCATTTCTCTTATTATTGATAACCAATATAAAAACAGGAGACTATTTATACAAGAGTCCAAAAAAAGGCTATTAACACAATCTACACTTTAACTACTACACTAAAATATTTTAGTAATTCTTTCTCACTAGTTAATTACACCTATTATATCTTAAAAAAAGGGGACAAAAAATCATTTTTTTTGGGAAAAATTTGTTCAAAAAAATTTGTCACTTTTAAGTTAACTATTTTTACTGAGTTGATTGGACTTTTGATAGAACATATTTGATAACTACATTTTGCATGCTTAAATCTTAGAAGTGCTTCACGCTCACTTGGAATGCACTCAATCAACTCAGACTCAGAGAATAGGCAATAAAGATGAAGAAATATAAGCACAATAATAAGCATGGAGTGTGTGTGTTTGGAGACATGTTTGCATGTGCTTAATTTCCACCTTCAACCCCTTTATTTCTCTTATTTATAATATTTATTTTTAAATCAATAACTTCAATCTATTAATAAAATAAATAAATTTGGACAGAGACGAGAGACCACAAGTGGGATTGATAATCAGACACCGTCTTTAATGGTTTTTGTGTAATAAATTTCATCATGTTTGATCATATATGTATGCATGCATGCATTACGCCAAATAAACTATTTAAGCTTTAAGCAAAAGTAAATAAAATAATTATGCCAACTATGCAAACATTACTTTTAGAGAAATATTCGATGGTCTATTTTTTATTAATATTAGTTAATATCTTATTTTTATACTATTAAAATTTAAAATTTAAAATAAAATACTTAATATTTAAATTATTAAATTTTTAGTTTTATATAATCGTTTATTTAAAGTAATTGAATCTAAAAAAATTTTATTTAGTTTTAATGTAGTTAAGCAGTGAAGTCAATAATTTTTAAAATGCTTGGTAGTTGGTAGTATGAGAAAACTATATAACCTTGCTCATCATCTAAGTCTGAAAGCCAATGATAAATCTAAGTCACATTGTTATTAATATAGCGACAACAATACTAACTGGATTACATTTTAACAAACCAAGCAGGACAAGTGCATATTCTTTTTTATTTCCACTATTACAAGAAAAGGAAAAAAAAAAGAAAACATTACAAACTCATGACATACACACAAATGAAAAACCAGAAAATTAAAACATGAGAAACATAAAGTCACATACATGATTGAAGTTTGTACCACACGTCATCAAGGAAACGGTAATAGGCATACCTCCATGATTTGTATATGAACAATGGACCAACAAATCCCCAAAATCCCACTATAAATCCAAAGGCCACACTCACAAATAACCACTTCACTCCATGATTCTTTCTCTCTTTTTCATTGTCATCAGGAACTTGCCCCTCCATGGTACAGTTGAGCAGCAATGGTGGACCACAAAGCTTGTTGCCTACAAAACTGGATGCATCAAAGCTTTGCAACTGAGTGCCCGTTGGGATTTTGCCCTCCAGGTGATTGTAGGACAAGTCTAGCTTGTTCAGGAAGTTCAAGTTTGTGATGCTTTGCGGGATCTCCCCTGTGAGTTGGTTGCCTGAGAAATCAATGGATTCCAATGACTCCATATTGCCAATACTTTGAGGGATGTGACCAGTTAACTCATTGTTGGACAAGTTCAAATAAATCAGACCAGTTAGATTTGTGATTTCCATTGGTATTCCCCCCGACAATTTATTAGATGAAAGATCAATGTTTTTCACTAAGCCCAGAATGTTGTTGTACTCAGCATCATTTCCTTTCACCCATAGGAACATGCTAACAGTATCACTTCCAGCTCCTATGTATTCCTGGAAGGATGAACTTGCACTAGTTTTATTTATCATGGCACTCAAATGGTTCATACAGTATGGTATATTGCCTGACAAATTATTTAGTGCAAGGTCCAAAACTTGGAGAAACTTCATATCACATAATCCGTTGGGAATGTTACCTGAAAGATGATTGGATCGGAGCCGAAGAAATTTTAAATTTACCAAGCTTTCTCCAACCCATCTAGGAATATTCCCTGTGAGGTTATTTTCTCCAAGATCCAACAAAATCAACTCCTTGTTTTCCTTTAAACTGACAGGAAATTTTCCAGAGAGTGTGTTGTTTCGTATACGCAAATATCGTAGGCTTGATAAAGAGCCCATGGAAGCAGGCAAGCTTCCAATAAAATAGTTGCTTTCTAAGTTGACATCCTCTAGTTGTGGCCACATCCTCCAACAGTTGGGAATTTTTCCAGATAAGTTGTTTGATGCAAGATTGAGGATTCCTAAGCTTTTTGGTATGTCAGATTTTTGACAAAGAGAATCCATTAATAACCCATAAAATGAATTATGTGAGAGATCTAGCGAAACCATATACTCACTCACAAAGGGTAAATTTCCATCAAGATGGTTTGAGCTAAGATCAACTGCTCCAACAGATTTGAAAATCTTTGCTTCTTTTGGGAGCTTGCCATGGATATGATTGTGAGAAAAGTTCAAACAATCATAATCATGGCTTGTTTCCCAAAACCAAATGGGAATGGAATCAGAAATCCCAGCCTTAGATAGATCCAAATATTGAAGATAATTTTGTGACTGAATCCATGATGGAAAGCTTGGACCTAACTTCCACGAGCTCATTTTCAGGTGAGAAAGTTGAAATTTTGGTTTCCAACTGGGATGCACTTTTAAAGTGAAATTGTTACTTGATGCTGAAAGGACTTGTAAAGTAGTGAAATTGGCAAGGTCATCTTCATGTACAATCCCTTGAAATAAATTGTCATCTATGGCAAGATATAACAATTTAGTAAATGATGCAAGAATTTTAAATGGATTTCCAGTAAGATGATTTTCGGAGAAATCGACAAATCTTAATGAGGAAAGCTTTGTGAATGATTGAGGAAGTTCTCCAATAATGTTGTTGCTGGAGAGATCAAGCTTTTCAAGATTTTGAAACATTTCAAGTTGATTGGTGAGGTGACCTGAGATTTGTGAAGTAGAAGCCACAAGAGTCTTGAGTTCTTGAGAAAGAATTTGTAAGATTTGAGAAAGTTGTTGATTGCATTTGAGATTTGAGAAAGAGATGTGTCTCAAATTGCATAGCTTTCTAAAAGAGGATGGTATTGCTCCTTCAAACTGATTGTATGACAAATCAAGGCTAACAAGAGAAGTCAAATTCCCCATAGCATTAGAAACAGTCCCAGTCAGATGGTTACCTCCTAAATTCAAAGATTTGAGACGACGAAGACCGTATAACCAATCTGGTATATGGGATGAGAATGAATGGTATGACAAATCAAGATTTTCAAGCATGGTAAGGTTTTGAATACCATCGGGAATTGGACCTCCAATATCAGACGAGCTATAATAATTTGAAGTGCATGTAAGAGAAACAAGTTTGTGCAACTGAAAGACCCACTTGGGAGCAACAGAAATGGTGAGAGAAAGCAGGGACGAAAAGTTAAGTTTGGATGGTTGCTTATAATCACCGAAAGTACAAGCTTGTAAGTTTAAGTCTTGCAAAGAAGGGAGAGCTTGCATAGTGTGTAGCCAATTAAATGATTTGGATAGGTTAGCACCCCTCAAATCAAGATATTCAAGGGAGGTAAGACCCAAAAGCCAATCAGCATTTTCAACAACCAATGAGTTACCATGATAATCACTTTGGAGGCCAAGATGGATTAAATTGGTGAGATTGCCAATTTGATGTGGAATGGTTCCATTAATAGCAAATGAGAGGTCAAGATGGAGCAAATTAGAGAGATTTCCAATCTGATGAGGAATGTTGCCATAAAATCCGGAATCAGAGAGGTCAAGGTGAGTTAAGGAGGTGATTCGAAAAAGGAAAGTAGGAATTTACATACCTCCAAAACTATTACCGCTCAAGTCCAAGTAATTCAGATGTTTCAATTCAACAACAGAATCATTTATCGCTCCACTAAACTCGGACCTCTCGTAAGCGAGCAAGACAGCAATGGGAATGGGATATTCATCATATTCTGATGGTGTAGTAGTGTTGAGGTGAAGCTGAAGGACGTGGAAAGTTAGATGACTACAAACAACATAATCCCAGTGGCAGCAGTTGGGATTGGAAGCATTCCAAGAAGACAGCCTGTTCGTAGGGTCAGTGAGATGATGCTTGAATCTTAGAAGTGCTTCGCGCTCACTTGGAATGCACTCAATCAACTCAGACTCAGAGGACGTTAGCAACGTCATGCAATAAAGGTGAACAAAGATAAGCACAACCATGCCAGTGTATGTGTTTGTGTTTGGAGACATGTTTGAATTTCTCTGAGTTTCCACCTTCAACTCCTTTCTCCTATTTATAATGGCTGTACACACATTTTAAATTGAAATGCTGCACCACTACTAATATATGTGGCTTAATGTTACAACTTAAAATCTCAAAAAATTTAGTTCTTACAAATTTATGAATTTAAAATAGGACAATAAATAATTTTTAAAGATTTATTAAAAATTATCTTTTACCTCATTAATATTTTAAAAAAAATTTATCAGTATTTTTTATGTTAAAAAAATTAATATAAACTATAAGAATGCCGGTCACTATTCAAATTGGAATGTGAGAAAAATTTGATTTAGTGGGGTCATTGTTGTTGATAATGAAATATTCTTCATTTTAAAATATTTAAGTAAAAAAGAAAATTAATGACCTCAAAAAAATTCGTCTTGTTATCTACACAGATACTTAACATACTTTGTCTATCGTAACATAACTTTAGAGTCTTGGTCTTTGTTTTCATATATTACTAATAATATATATGTATAGAATTTTTGTGTAAAATTCAAAATAATATATATTACGTTATAAACGGATGGAAGTAGCTATTATTAGTAATATCAACGTCTTCGATATAAAATTTGGTTAAGGGTCGATGTTAATATTGACAGTGAAATATTCTTTATTTTAAAATATATAAATAAATATAGAAAATTGGTGACCTCAAAAAAAAAAAAAGAAAAAAAAAGAAAAACTCGACGTGTTATCTACACTATTATTTAACTTTAGAGTCTTTGTTTTCTTTTTCTATTCCCATTTGGATATTCGTAATAATTATTTCTTTTCTTTCATTTGCCCTTTATTGTATGGTGAATGAATGATAGTGTAGATAACACGTCGAGTTATATGTTCCCTTTATTATACGTTCCTAATAATAGTTATCTACACTATATATAAGTCCTTATTCCCTGTGAATGAATGATTAATATCAAGAATTCCAAAGTCAAACCATGTGAAGTTGGAAACTTATTATGGAAGAACCAGTGAACCATAATGTCTTGACAAATTCGTAAGAATAGGACAACCACGATTCACGAGTTATATAAATGTTTAAAAGTGACCTAACATTAATCCAAACACATATTAGAACATGTCAAATTCCTATTACTGTTAAAATTGCATGGTTAGAGAGGATCAAGCTCTGTGGTGTGAGTTCAAGAGCAGAGTTTGAAAACTCTACATTCTAGAGAAGAAACTGAGATAGATGAATTGAGAATGAAGAAACTGCTAGCAATAGAGAAACAGAGAAAGCAAAAATGATGATTGATGTACTAGTCAAACCACTTTGCTGACTTACATGAGTTGCATATATATATGAGCAGCAGTGATTACAAACTTGATATACTTAACTGAGCACTAACTAATTTAACCGTTTCTAACTAACTCTGCCAGCTGGCAATTCCGAATTCTAACTTTAGCTTCCAAGATCTGTTTACTCAGGTTACAGTTACATTGTCCGCACTTGTAAGACACTGTTAGGTGCTGTGGTTCCATGTAGCACTGAGTTTCTGATATGCTCTCATACTACTTTTTTTTTTTTTTAATTTAAGTTGATAGAAGAAAATATATAAATAATTATATTTAGGAAAAATGTTAGAAGAATAAATTTTTTTATTAATATAAGTCTATATTTTGAGATAAAATCTTATTTTTATACTATAAAAATTTAAGATTTAAGAATTAAGATTTAGAATTTAATCTTTAATGTTTAAAATTATTTAAATATTAACTAAAAATAATAAATTTTGTTAATAATGCACCATTACTCCATATTTAAAATAGATGCAATGAAAAATTAAATAAAATTTATGGTTTTATATATAGAAAAATATGCGTATAATATATGCTACAAATTTTTTTTATTAATTATGGTTAGATAGTTAAAAATCATTTAAAATTTTTAGATGTGTTGGATTTGATTGAGACTAAAAAGCAGGCTGTGACCAAATTTAATGTTGCAAGAATACGAGGGTAAGATGGTGTGGGGTGAAAATTTGTAGGTTCTGATGGTGTATCAGGTGGGCTTTTATTAATATGGGATTAATTAGTGTTTAAAATGAATAATTGTTATAAGGGGGAGAGATAGTTGTGTGTTGAAGGGTCCTGGTAAAGAGTAATTTCAATTGTGCTTTTTTCTTGATTTATGGTGCACATGATAGGGATGCAAAGATTCGGCTATGGGAGGAGCTGATTTATATGACTGGGTTATGTCAGGTTCCTAGTTGCTACATGGGAGACTTTAATGAAATAGTACATGTGGACGAAAGGCAAGGTACTGATGTTCTACCTAGGTCGGCAGAAGAATTCAAGAGTTGGATCCAAGACACGTATTTAGTGGATTTGTCGTTCACATATCGTAAGTTCACATGGTTTCGGGGGCGTTCTTGCAGTCGTATAGATAGAGCTCTGGTGAGTTTGAAGTGGTTATAGGAGTTTTCTGAGACTCGGATACGAGTTGGACCAAGGGACTTGTCAGATCATTGTCATGTAATAGTAGAAGACATGAAGCAGAGGGAAGGTTCAAGGCCGTTCCAAAGTCTAGATTCTTGGTTTACACATGAAGACTTTCTCAGAATGGTTAAGGAGTGCAGAGGTTTGGGAGAGATCCAGTTCGCAGACAAATTGAAGGCTTTAACAATTTCGTTAGGGAGATGGCATAAGGCTAATTTTGGAGATATGGACAAGAAGATTACGGAGTTTGAGGAAGAAATTAAGAAGATTGATGATATGGTAAGCAATGGGGTGTATGATGGAACGATGGAAGCTAGAAGAAAGGCACTGGTTACTTGCTATGAGCGGTGGTATGTCAGAAAAGAAGTTCATTAAAAACAGATGTCTCGGTCTCAGCAAGCAAAGGAGATGGACAAAAATATAAGATACTTTCACAATATAACTTCAGCAAGAAGGAGGGATAATAGGATTGATACACTGTTAACCAACGATAGACTGATCAGAAATCAAGTTAGAATAAAAATTGCTATTAGAGAGTTCTACAAAGAGTTATATCACCAGGATAATTCTTCTATGGTGGGTTTCAGGGATGGTCTGGTGGGTAGGATAGAGCAGGAAGATTTTGTAAGTCTGGAGGCATTGCCGACAGTTGAGGAGATCAGAGAGGCTGAGTGGGATTGTGAGTCTTCTAAGGCACCAGGTTGTGATGGGTACAACACAAATTTTATTAAGAGGTGTTGGGAGGAGATTGGGTCTGAATTCACGGCAGCAGTGATGGGGTTCTTTCAGACATCAAGGTTGCCGGCGGACTCCAACATCACTTGGGTGGCGTTGGCACCTAAGTTCATTGGGGCAAGGGAGATTAAAGATTTGCGACCTATCAGCATGGTTGGGTGTGTATACAAGGTTATCTCCAAGGTATTGGTTAGAATGATGAGATCCGTGATGCCAGCATTAGTAGGAAAAACTCAGAGTGCATTTTTAAAGGAAAGAAAAATACATGATGGGGCACTTATCGCATGTGAAACTATAAATTGGCTTAAACTGGAAAAAAAAGAAGTAGCAATAATCAAGCTAGATTTTTAAAAAACATATGATAGAGTCAAGTGGAACTTTGTAGACATTGTGTTGTGGAAGATGGGGTTTGAACATAGATGGAGATCGTGGGTTATGGAGTGTGTGACTACAGCATCTATGACGGTTCTGAAAAATGGGTCGCCATCCAAGCCGTTCAAGATAGAAAGAGGCTTGAGACAAGGTGACCCGCTTTCTCCTTTCTTGTTTGTACTGATTGTGGATGTACTACATCGAATGGTTGGAGAGGCAGTTAGAAACGAACGTATATCACCATTGTTGATTGGGAGAGATAGCATAGCGTTGTCACATCTTTAGTTTGCCGATGACACAATTCTCTGTTTTGCCCACTAAAGGAGGAAACCATTAAGAATTACAAGCGGCTACTGAGATGCTTTGAGTTGATGTCTAGGCTCAGTATTAATTTTGACTAGTCGAGCTTGATTTCGATAAATTGTGAAGAACAGTGGATCCAGAGTATGTGCCAGTTGTTGGGTTGTAAGGGTGATTCCCTTCTAATTAGATACCTGGGTATCCCCTTAGGTGCAAATCCGAGGTTGGTGAAGACTTGGAAGCCTATAATAGACAAAGTTGAGGAGAAGCTCAGTCTGTGGAAAGCTAAAGTACTAAATAAAGCTGGAAAATTGGTGCTGATTAAATCTGTTTTAAATAGTTTGCCAGTGTATTATTTAAATTTGTTTAAGATGCCAAGAGTTGTTGCTGATAAATTGATTTCATTGCAAAGAAGGTTCCTGTGGAGTAAGGAGGATGGTAGCAATGGGATGGCTTTAGTAAGATGGGAAGTGGTGCAGGCCCCTAAAAGATTAGGCGGGTTGGGAGTTGGAGAGACTATGATTCGTAACACAGCTATGTTGTTTAAGTGGTGGTGGCAGTTTGCAAAGGAAGATTGTCTGTTGTGGAAGAAGTTGGTTTGTTCCTGTTATAATCTAAATCCTAATGAGCTACTGTCAACTCAAGTGCTACCTACTAAAGGAAGACCATGAAAGGATATATGTCAGTTGCAAATAACAAATAACCATATAAGGGATAAGATGGTTACATGATTGTCCATGGAGATTGGTGATGGGCAGCGTATTTGGTTTTGGGAGGATATATAATTGCTTTGTGGGTCTCTGAAAGATCAGTTTCCCAGACTTTTCCCTATTTCAAACTAATGTGGATTTGTTATAGGGGATTGTGGGTTCTGGGATGGGTTAGAGTGGATTTGAAACTTCCAATGGAGGAGAGAGCTCTTTCAATGGGAGTTGGAACTCCTGGGTCAATTACATGAGGCGTTGAGACCTGTGAAACTAGTAAATAACAGAGAGGATAGGGTGGTGTGAAAATTTGATAGACAAAGAGTTTTTTCAACTAACTCATTTGTACAGGTTTTGCAGGAGGCGATACTCCCAAAGGAGGTTACAAGCTACAGTTTCACTAAGATCATCTGGAAAGGGTTAGTTCCACCAAGAGTGGAACTATTTGTTTGGTTTGTCCTAATAGGTAGAGTGAATACAAAAGAACGGCTAAGTCGTTTTGGGATCATTAACTAGAAATATAACGTCTGTGTTTTATATAATAAAAATGTGGAACATGTGCACCACTTGTTTCTAGGCTGTGATTTTGCTTGGCAGGTGTGGAATGCTTGGATATCGATGTTTGGCCAATAATGGTCTATTTCAGGTTCGATGAAAGAACATTTTCTATTTTGGACAGAGGAGCTGAGGAGAAGGGAGGATAGAGAGCAACGATTGAGATGTTTCTTTACGATCGTTTGAAACATCTGGCTGGAAAGGAATAGAAGGATATTTCAGAATAAAAGCATAGGAGTTGAAGACATTATCAACATAACGGTGTTGAGCCACAACGAGTGAAGAAGTATAGACCCCTTTAGTTATTGATGGCTATGCCAGAGATGACAGAAAATTTTTTCTTTTTATTGTTATGTTACTTTTACGTTGATTGTTATGTTTGTCTGCTTTGACTACTCCACTTTATTGTATTGAACTCTTTATTTAAAAAAAATAATTATGGTTAGATAGACCAAAATCTATAATCCGTACTACTTTATTAGATAGGTCTAGCTAATCTCTTCTTTTTAATAGTTAAATTAACAAAAAATCACATAATTAAAGTTTTTTTAATAAAATATAACATAATATAAAACAAAAATAAAAAAAGTCAAATTACAAACTAATTTATAATCCACAATAAACATTCAAACTTAAATTACCAATACCTGTTTTAAGATTTAATTTGGAGTTTTATACTGAGTGAATGGATTGAACTCATTCTCACATAGAAAAATGCATCATCAATATGAATGTTTTGCTAATTAGTCCCAGTGATGTACGTCTTGTATCTTTTAAGAATTTGTAGTTGTGAATTATTGTTGAAACTCTAGGCTGCTTATAAACCATAAAGTCAATAACGTTATGCGTATGAGGAATTTACATACCATTACCAAAGTTCTTATATATAGGTTCTTAGAGGTGGAAAGACAGAACTCTATGTGCTAAGATTTTATTAGAGCTTTGTAATCTTTTTCTTGTTAATTGTGTGATTGCATTGCACATTCAAAATTTTACAAAATTTTAAATATAATTTTTTAAACAATAGTTGTTAGCCCAATCCTGCACTGCTCTACCAAAATTCGCAGATTCAACCATGCGAATTTAGTGAACTTTTTTTGTTTAATAGACTCAAAATTTTAATTTAATCTATTATTTTTAACGAAGACTGACTCGTAGGTACCTTAAAACATATTCCCTAAACACAAAGATGTACAAGCTTCATTAACTAAACATGAGCGAATTCTACCAAAAACATAAAAAAGATTGTCGGCCTAGAAAGTTTGAAAATTTGCTTTCTACTTGTTATTTTATTTCAAACAGCAGACAACAGAACAATAGCGAGCAATCAAAGAATACAATGAGAGAAGTAATTAAGTTAAGTTAGTCTAGTGGTTAGTTTGCTAATCTATTTAACTAAAGTATTGAGGGTTCGTTTAAATTTTACATTGTGCTTGCAATAATTTATTGAACAGCGACAAATTTTTAATGGAGCTCCGATTTGCGACAGATTATCCTTATTTTGTCGGATTACGAAATACCACAAATCTAAAAGACAACAAGAACAAAAAAAATGAAGATGAACAAGAATAATATGTTAGTATTGTAAGTGTGAGGAGTGTTGAAGTTAGTCCAACATCAAAAAAAGCATGGAAGAGTGAGGAATTTATAAGATGAGAGACCCATTAACTTGACACCTTAAGGTTTTGAGTTGGATGTGGTGTTTTCTCATCTTATGTTCTCTTACTTGATTCCTCCCCGAAATCTCTCCGGTTGTCGAGAGGTGTCCCGCGGTGTTTTGCAGCGGTGTAATAGACGAATACTCGTGGTAGTGGAAGAGCTAGAGGGGAGTTGTCGATAGCTTTCCACAGTTGGTCCAACATAATAAATTTATTTTCTGTTTTTATTTTTTTGAGATTTTTAGATTAAGATATTTAATTTTTATTTTTTTAATGTATAAGAATTTTCTATAATAATTTTTTAAAAATATAAATATAAATACTGACAGATAATTGTATGTATAAATCTAGTTTAATAATATTTTTTATATAATTTGATTATAAATATGAATGTCCTCATTTTATACATATTCCTAAATGTATTCTTATTTATAACCCTGATTGTTTAAGGTTAACCCAATAAGTAAATCGGGTTTATCAATTTAATTTTTTTATCTTTTATAAAATGAAACACGGAGAGAGAAAATTGTTACAGTCTAAAATGAGTTATGATTGGCGCTTAAGAAAATAGTTTTCCATCAAGTCTAATAGATTCGAATATAAAACGAATAAAAAAGTTACAAATATTTTTGATAAATTTACAGTTTCAAAAATAAATAATTACATATTTTTAGCAAAAATAAAATATAGATGGATCATGCATGTGATATATGGAGCAGATGATTTTTACGAACTCAACAAAAAATAAATACTCCTTGCAGATCATTAATCTTAGATATAGAAAGGTTCACATAATTAAATATTTATTCTTGAAAATTTATTTTTAGAAAAAATTGAGTGAATTTTGCAACCGAGTGACTAGATAGTACATCTATAATTCATATGAGACCATATATATAAACATTATTATAAAAATAATTTTAGTGAAAAAATAGTAATTTATATGAATGAGTGAATCAATAAGGGAGTTCTCATACAGAAAGCAAATCAAATAATCCACACTTACGCGTGGCTCCACCTCTAAGGGTAGCCCTTTCCTTTCGTGTGTCCGTACGGGATAACAAATCTAACGTGTGGCCTACACATTAAGCTATCAACACCCCTGCTAGCTGATGTCTGAGCCAGATGCATTTAGGTTAACGTCATAACCGCCGTTAACTACGATTTTCTAATACGACCCACCCAAACCAATTCAAAACATATAGTTAAGTTTCGAATATAACAAATTTTTGGTCTTTTAAATATGAGGTATCAAATCAAATAAAATAATACTTTCTCATCTAAATCATAGTCAATCATATTTTTTCAATCTTAAGGCATTTTAAATATATTTCACAATTTTAAAATAAGCAAGTACCAATAAATACTTCATTGTTTCAAAAATACATATTCGAGTAAAATCAAATGCTTTAAAATAATATAAAACTTCTTCGAACATACATATAGTCTCATAAAAATATATAGTCTCATGTGCATATTAAAATAAGCTTAACAAAGATAATTATTTAGTTCTAATAAATCGATTATTAAAACCAGTTTAAAATCTTTTGATAGTAATCTTTGTAAGTATAACTAAGTTCAAAGCACCGTTTATCAAAATAATTATAGACATAAATCTAAATAATTATAATTATAAATGTAAAGCCTACTCACAAATTAGTCCCAAGGGACCGAAGAGACCAAACTAAAGTGCCAAGATAAAAGGTGAGGAAGGTTGAAGTAGAATGGAATAAAAAAGCACAAAATTTAGACCGGGATAGTAGCAACAACTTCAATCCTCACTGCAGTAACATCAACAACAACCCTAGTATCAACAACATGGAACAACTACAGTAACAATGACAACGAATCCAATAGCCCACGGTGGTTTAAAACTAAGCAAAGACAGAAAAGGACATCAAACATGATAGGATAAAGTCAATAATAGAGTTTTATGGCAAGACAAGGCAGAACAAGATGAGTCTTACCAAAGGAAATAAGAGGATGGAGCATCAGCAGCTCCGGTGACCCCCATCGATAAGGACAGAACCGGCAGAGTTAGGGTAAACTTGCAAAGTTTCCGGCGATGACTTCCGGTGAAGTCAGTGCGATTTTCGGTGACCAGATGCGCGGTGGCATAGCTTGCAACAACGGTGGAGGCGTACCAGCTCTTCCTCCTTGCGAGACTCTCCTCTCTCTGGCCATTGCGTTTCTCTCTCCTTTATGACCTTCTCTCTCTCTTCGAAGCCCCATACTCGTAACCATGACGGCGACGACGAAGCTCCCGGTCAGGCGGCAACGACAAGGCACGTCAGTGACGAGATGTCGTCCCCTTCCTCTGTCCTGTGTGTCATGTCATTCTCTTTCACATGTGGTGGCTTCTTGTGGTGGCGATGGAGTCCTCGACGACGACAGTGGAAGCTCCAGCTGTGGCAGGGATGGTCTCCAAGGGCGACGGCAAGGATGACGGGACATCACCTCCTCCTTTCGAACTTCCACCATTCTCTGTTTCGAACTCCTTCTCGCGACAACGATGGTAATGGCGGCTGCCAGCCCTACCAACGCCGTCCCTTCCTCCCCTGTCTTTTTCTTTCTGATCCTCTCCTTCTCTATTTTTTTCTGTGTGTGTAGCGTGTGAGATGAGAGTGTTTGAGTTTATTTTGGAATTAGGGTTAGGGTTGGAAAAAGAAAATAAGGGTAGTATAGGCATTTTGATAAAATTGGAGGGTTGGATAATAATAAAAGGAATTAGATGTAAAATGTTTCAAAAAAAAGTTAGGACATTACAAAAACCTAGCCTAAAAATTGAGCGAAAGAAAGCAAAAGTGATTCTATTATTATCGATAATCAATATGAAAATAGAGGATTATTTATACAAGAGTCAAAGAAAAGTGATACTAGCACAATATGCAAACTCACGGTGGTTGAAAATGCAGCCTGAATTTGTTTCGCAATTTGTAGTTGTTAAAAGAGTCACATCCATAGAGTTGAGGGAAAGATTCTGAATTGTGTGCTTTAGAGGTAGTAATTTGAGAGACATAGACTTGTATTGATAAAAGATTAGTCTTTTTGAATTTCTCAACAATATCCTCCTGAACCATCAATAATTCTTCTAAATTGGAAAAGTTATGAAGGAGATCCTTTGCAATCACATAAGTAATGAAAGATTCATAATTTTCATTCAGGCCGTCAAATAATATGATATTGGTGTATTCATTACCTGTAATTAGCTCTTTTACAATATTGAATGAGTCAACAATTTTCTTGATTTGTAAGACATATTCAATGGTAAAACCTATTTTCTTGATTGACTTCAATTGATGTTGAAGTTATTGAATTCTTGCCTTAGTTTGTGATACAAAATATGTATGAACTCGTGTCCAGATTTCGTGTGTAAACTTACACTCAATGACAGGGTGCTGAAAGGAGACTTCCACGGAAACAAAGAATCAAGAAGTGAGGTTATAGTCGTCAATTCTCCATGACTTATACGTTGTTGATTCTTTTAGCGTTGTTTCATTATTGGTGCTGTTGAATTTTGTAGGAATTTTGGATAAATCAAGATGATCTTAGAATTCTTGGCCACAAATCATCAAGGTTGTAAGATGGCACCAGATGAAGAAATTATTCTTTGAAATCTTTTGAGAAAGAGAAATGGTGAAGGATTTGGAAATAAGAGTGACTAGAGAAGAAATTGAAGATAAAGTAGGTACAATATTGTTAGTGGAATCACTTGTGTGTAAGAATTTAAGTGAGTCGGCCATGAATTATAAATGCCCATGATATCATATGAAATGAATCACGGAGAGAAAAAATCTAGTCTAGAAATTGAACGAAAAGAAACAAAGTGATTATATTATTATTGATAACTAATATGAAAACATGAGACTATTTATACAAGAATCCAAAAAATATGTTACTAACACAATCTATACTTTAGCTACTATATATACTAGGATATTTTAGTAATTCTTGCTCATTAGTTAATTACACATGTTATATCATACAAAAAAAGACACGAAACCAATTTTTTTGAAAAAAAATTATTCTAGCAAAAAAAATGTCACTTTTAAGTTAACTATTTTTTTACGGTGTTGATTGAATTTTCGATAGAACATATTTGACAGCTACATTTTGCATGCAATTTATCAATGTCAACAAATAACTTGAATTTTACAATGAATTTGCAACAACTTGTTCAGTTGCTAAATTAAAATACCGTCGAAATAAAGACTAATATTTTTCCTCAAAAATTAGTAACAACATGAAACAAGTAAGGAAATTCTATTAATAGTTAAGTGGTTGCTAATTTCTCACTAAACAAGCTTTTGATTAGTGACTCAATTGCGATTAATTACATTTAAAAAATTCACGAATTAACTTTGAATTTGTTATATCTATACGACGAGTTTCCAATGAAATTAGCGAGTTATTTGCTACAAATTAAGTAGGGCATAATTTTTGTTTTGCGACAAGATTGCAGTTGTCAAGTCACTCGCTAAACTAAAATTGTGACGACTTAATGACAAATGTATTTTGCTCACTAATTAGTGACTTGAATTTAATGAACAAAGTGTGTCAGTTGCTAAGGGGTCGCGAATTTCTCGCTACCGAAGTCCTAAGTTCTCAATATCCAAATTTTCGCTTTAGCAACTAATTAGCAAGGTACACTCCCCTAGCTGAATGATTTATTTGTTGTGATGAGTTTGGAAAACTCTAAATTAATATTTGTGATAACTAAACATTATTAAAACAATAAATTACAAAATTATTAATTTGATCTTTATTTAATATATATTGATTAATAATTTTGTTGCAGGTTTTATATATAGGGCCGAAACAAAAGAAAATTAACAAAGCCCAACTGTTGCATTATTGGTTCAGCTGTGTGTTTATAATTGAAGCTAGTTATAATTGGGCCAGAATAAATGTTAATATTGCAAGCCCAAAACAAATGTTTTCCTGTTTGCTTCCTATGCTTGATCCGCTACACAAATCATCAGGAAAGCAAATGTTAACCAATTGGGCCAGCTTTAATTTCAACACTACAAGCCCAAGTCACACAAGTGATGAATGCTTCCATTCTTGGTCCGAAACCAAAGAGAAATGAAAGCCAAATGCTTCCAACGGAACCAAGTATCAATCTTGTGATGGATTTCAAAATCTATTACATTGTTAATTAATGCATGGGGAACATGAGAGAGAAAAATTTCAGCTGAAGTGATTGATGGTTATTATGACTCACACGCCACTCTATGTTAGGGGAGTAAAAGCAAGCTATTCCAATTAATTTGATTAACCACTTTGCTTTGCTTTTATTCAGATTCTTTTAACTCTCTCTCATCTCTTTCTTCTTCTCTATTCGGTCCTTGTCCAGGAAACAATGGACGTCGTGCTCTTCAACGAAGAAAAGGAAAGAGTTGCATGCATCAAGACCATCAAGCTAATGATGGCAAGAAAACATACCAAAAGAAAGATGAGCTGTGGCTGAGATTACTACCAAATGTGGTTAGATTTGGTGAGGTAATCTTGAGCCTTTTATGCTCAAAATGGAAGAAGAAGATTCGGCCAAGAGGGAGATTCTTGAAGCATGGCTTGTCTTCGATTCTGACCAACCACCACAGGGAGTAGCTAGAGTGGCGAAGTGATGGTTGAAGGCAGAGATTGAAGCAGATGAAGTCATTATCATCATGAGGCATCAAGGGCCAGAAATCCATCTTGGAGAGGAAGCCAAGGATGGAGAGCCCGGATTGATGAAGGATGATGATCAAGAAAGGACTAGAGGTAATTGCATGTTGGTTAATGCATGGTTATCTCTTCTCTCTTTGTGTGGCCGAACCGGTTTGTTGAAGGAGGAAGAAAGTTGGTTCGGTTTTGGCTTCAAGGGTGGAGGGTTTCCTTTTCTTTTAAAAAGGGGGAACAACCACTGTTTGAAGTAAGGAGAAAATTTGAGAGTGCAAGGCACAGAGTTCTCAGAGCTACCTGAGCTAACAGATTTCTCTTCTCCTTCAATGTATTCTGTTTTGTAATTTTCTGTTTAATTTTGTCATGTCTTCAGTCTCATGGAAAAAGGCAAACAGTGAGGTTTGTATTGAAAAAAGCCATAGAGCGGAAAAAGGCAGAGAGTGCAAAATTAAAAGAAAAGCCATAGATGTCTTAGAGTTCCTCTGTTCATCTATGTTGTGTATCATGATTCTGTGGGAATCCCCTTGTAAGTTGGGTTAGCACTTTACAAGTTGTAATCAGATTGATTATAGTGAAATTCCATCATATTTGTGATGGAGACTGGATGTAGGATGCACTGCACTTAGCAGCCGAACCAGGATATATCTGGGTGCAATTTCTTTCTCTTTCTACTCCATTTCTGTTTTCCACCACACACGAGTAAAAGCCAGAATTATCTCGTGCCAAGTGACGAGACAAAACAAAAAGTCTCGTGGCAAGGGATGAGACAAAACGAAGTTGCTCGTGTCAAGTGACGAGCAAAAACAGAAAAGTCTTCTCTGAAGTTCAGCAAGTGTTAGCATTTAAAAAAGGGGGCTAAGATTCAACCCCCCTTCTCTTAGCCACTGAAACCATCATGTTGCGATAAATTTACGAGAAACTAGTTGTTTGTGAAAAATATTTCAGTGATAAATTAGTTAGGAGATTGTCTATCACAAAATGCATTTCAAGTTTTTTGTGACTAATTAGCTAGGATTGTTCCTCGCTAATACATTTTTTCACAGTAAATTTATTAAGCGACGAATTAGTGTGTGAATTGTTGGCAATAAAATAAGGTAAATTTGGCCAAGAATTATCTAGGAGTAAATCTCTCACTAATTGAATATCAAATACTTACGACAGAATAATGACAACCGTATCCCTCACTATTTTATTTTTATTCTGTAAAATTCTTAAATAATTACTTGCTAATTAATTTATGACAAATTAGTGAAAAAAATTTTCACGCTTCTTTTAACTATAAAACTCAATTTGTAAGAAATTAGTTTCTTTGTAAATCTCTTGCTAATCAATTATTTTTCTCAAGTTCGAATATTTTGTCATTAATGCATCATCAATTTCTTGTTAGTTAGTAACGATTAATGATAAAAAATATTTTTCGTAAAATTTATCGCTAATTTATTAAATTTTTATAGCTAAAATATTTTTTATACAAATATTTTATATCTATTATGATATAACTTTAACGTCTTGGTCTTTGTTTCCTTTTTTATATCTTTTTGGATGTTAATATTTCTATACAGTGCATGTATATAGAGAGAGAGCTAAGACTAACACATAGTACATAGTGACAGATAACTTGATAAGTATATTTTTATAATATATAATGATTTCAATAATTAATTTTAGTGTGTAAATGTATTTTTATAAATATCTGGTTTTTGTGATAGATGAATATGGAAACCTTTCTATTATGTCTACTATCAAAAATAAAATTATAAAAACCAGTGTGATAAAAATGAATAATATTCACATACAAGAGTTAGTTTAAGCTAGGCTGTTACAGCCTGCATATTTTAGACCAAATGAAATCTTTATACAAATATCATTTTCCTTGTTGGTTGTATGTATCCCAGTAGTATTATTGAAGAAACTCAGAATATACAATCCAAACATTTGAGTGTATGTATGTATGTTGCACTTTATTATTTTTTCAAAATATTATTTATACACTAAAATCAGCCATCAATGTATTTATATATAAATAAATATTTAATTTAATTTATTTTTAATTTATATTTATATTTTAATATGTATTTTATATTAGTGATTGATTTTAATGTATATATAATATTATTCTTATTTTTATATATGAAATATTAACATATTATTAGCTCTAACACATAAATATCTTTGTATCATTATTTGTTATGAGAAATAATAATTTTTTCCCTGAATAAGTGTTGAAAAATGTCAGCAGATTCAAGCCAAGCCAAACACAGCTAGTAATAGCATTGAAATTTCAACACATCAAAACTCTTGAGTGACGTAGTCTCTTAAATGGTAGGAATGCGGTGCAAGATATTTCAAAAGTAAAGGTGTTCTGTATCTAATTTAATTCTATTTAGACCCAATAATAATGCAAGTTCTGATTATGAGTTAAGTAAATTTAGTTTTAACTAGAAAGGCCAAGAGACGAGGTGAAGGTACTTCTTTATTATTTGGTTTCTGATTTAAAATTCATAGTTTGAAATGTCAGTGCTTAGAGTTAAAATGAGTAGAAGCAGCCTTAACTAAAATGTAGGTTTTTCCAATATAAGATAGAATATATTAAAATTTATATGAAATAACTTAAATACTAACAAAAATAATAAAAGAAATTTTAAATAATTTAAAAATTGACAAAAATAACTTATTATCAAATAATTTTATTTCTGTCTGTTAACAAAATCCAAAACTATTTAACTACTCATATTTTTGTCAAATATTTAAATATTTTAAAAGTTTTACTTGTTATTTTACCTTTTTAGAATTATTTTTATCGATTTATAAATTTTAGAATTTAATTTTGATGTACTGATAGGATAATGCATTTTATATCATCGTACAATTATATTCATTTTTTTGGATAATCATTTATACCGTTATTATAAAAAAGTTAATTTTACTAATGTGGTATTACATAATTGAATATGAGTATAAAATTACAATACATTAAAATTCATTAACGTTTTGTTAGAGAATCAATTAGGAGAATAACTAACTAGAGTCATTGAGCTAACTAGTTAAAAAATATGAGGTCTTTTATAAAAAAAAAACTCTTTATTATTCTAATTTTCTTTATGAAAAAGTTTAGAGAATCATTATTTTTATTAAAATTTCGTCAGTATTTAATTATTAAAAAAAATGAATAATTTTATATTATTGAATGAAATCTCATATTATTAAAAATATCAATGATGATTAATTAATAACTATAAATTACAAAATTTATTGATTTTTAATATTTTTCTTTTTTATTTCAAAACTAAAAATACAAAAAATTAACTTGAATAATTGACTTAAATTAATGCTGATTTATTCTCTCAATTTTTTCTTTAATTTTTTTATATAACATTTTTTTCCTCATAAATAAGAGCTTAACTTGTCCAATGAGATGATTGTATCTCGTGGAGTTGCATGCAAAGAGAAGAGGGGTGGGAGGGACATGTGGAAGAAGAAAGAACAAATGGAACCGACATAAGAAAATTGAGAAAACCAATGAAGGCTAATAGGTGTATCCATGCATGGCAACGAAAAGCACACGCGTTATGAAGACAGAGAGTAGGGTTAACCAAACGCCTCTCATTGGTGGAATGGTGTTTGCATATTCATCACTCTGCTGCGTCAACCTCCATTCCCTTCTTAGATCTTATTACATTTCAGTACCTTTGACAAAATCAATAATGGACCCAATGCAAATTCCCATTTCTGCCATCCATCTCCATTCTTATCCAATGGATTTAACCATATTCTATGCAAATTTACCATTTTAATTTTTTTATTTAATTTTAATATATTTAAAGTGTATTTTACACCATCTTATAAATCACATTCGTTTTTTAGAGAAACATTCACACGATGAATATAAAAAGTAATTATTTTACTCATGTATTACGTAATTAGATAAATATATAAAATTAGTTTATACTGACAATATATTAAAATTAATTTTTTATAATATATTTTTTTAATAAGACAAGTTAATTCTATAAAAATTTTGTTAAAATTTATATATCTTTAATTAAATAAATATCGAATAAGTTATTGAGAATTTTTTAATTTTTTGATAAATTTATAATTTTTTAAGGAAAATACTAAATAAATGTTCAAAGCATTGTAATGCTGAATTTTATGAATTTCTGATGAATGGAATATGAGATTAATAAAAGAATGAAATGTGTTTAACATTACAATTTTTTAGATATTTATTTGTTTTTTTTTTAGAAATCTCTAGTTAACTGCAATTTTTTTTATAAACTTATTTGATACCCTTTTGATTTTTAAGAAACTCAAATTCAATCCAGAACATTTAATTTGAATATTTGAGTCAAGCGGAGCCATAAACATCCTTGACATTATTTAAGAAGAATAATTAATATGTGTACATATGAAGGTTTCGAAAATCAAATTGGACACTAAGCCAATCAATTCATTATAAATTTTATATAAATAATAAATAACATAACACACATCAAAAGAAAAAATTAAAATATGAAGTATTTATATTTTATATTACTTATGCTATAATTTTTTTTGCTCAATATAGCATTTCATTTAGACTAAATAAAATTTATATATTCTTCATCAATGATCATGAATAATATTAAAAATAATAAAATTACTTTTCTCTAAAATTTAAACTAACGAAAAATACATAAATAATTATATTTGTTTTATGTATGTTATTTTTTTTAAATTTAACAAAAGATTAAATTTTAGATTATTTAATTATAAAAATTTTAATATTATATTATAAATTTACTTTTTAAAAAAATTTAAATGACATAAATAATATATATATAAGACTGAAAAACAAAAACAAATATCCTTAATCTATCCAAAAATGCACATACTATATCCAATAAAATTACTATAGGGCATGTATATATGTGTAAGCATGCATGGACCCACCCTTTGTGCCCAATCCCCAGATGTCCTTCTTGATGAGCCATGGCAACACGTACCCACCATGCAAACTCCAAGTGTCACTTCCTCCTCTCTTCTTGCTTCATGTTTGCCCTTCTCTCATTGGTTCCCTTCTCATACTCCCCAAATCTCACTCCCTAAAAACATCTCCCCCTTCAAACAAAACAAAAAATTAACACGCCATCACAACCCTCTCCACTCACACATTTTGACACACAAACACTCTCAAACTTCACTCTCACAACACATACCCAATTCCTCTCTTCTCTTTCAGTTTCCCCCTTTATATAGCTCTTTCAACTACATACATCACCCACATTGCTATAATCCCATATCCTCTCAAATCACAACCAAAGTTTGGATCTTTTTTACTCCAATAGATAAATTAGGCCAAAATATACAAAAGGGTGTGCTCAAAATCCATCAAAATGATCAAAACTCTGAACCCTAATTACCCAAATAACACAGCAAAAACGGCTGAGATCATGTCAAGGTATAGGCCAATAGCTCCAAAGCCAGATACCAATAATTCCTCATCAAGCTCCCTCACTGATAACAATGGCTCCAACAGCAGCAACAGCAACAATTCACTCTCTCAGAAGATCAAGAATTCTCCTTATCTTAGGAGTCTTTGGCCACAGCTTCAAGCAAGACCAACAAGGACTAGAAAGAGAGGTAGAGCCCCAATTTTAACACTTCCACCTTCTTCACTCTTTAAAAGGCAAAAACCCAACAACACAAATAATCTTCTACTAGGATTTTATCCATCTACCACAAAGAACCTAATTTCATTACAAAGTTTGAATTTTGTTCCTCCTCATCAACAACTCGGTAATCCTCTCTCTAATCATGCAATTGGGGTTCTTAATTGTCAATTAGAAACCACTAATAATGATGTTGGCACTATTTGTAATTCCACTACAAGCCCAAGTTTGGTTACACTTCCACTTCTTCCATGTTCACCTTCTTCTTCTACTTCTTCCATCCATCAACCACCGAAATTTGACTTAACCAACAACAACAATGCTTGCCAAGAAGTAACATTTGATCTGAATTTGACTGCGAAGTTGCACATCCCGGAAGAGAAGGATCTCTTGCAACAACTTCAGAGGCCGGTGGCGACGACGGCGACAGCAGCAACAAATAACAATGTGGTAGTAGTAGCTCCTCAACCGGTTCGACCGGTTGGTTCCTCCATAAGCGTTGGTTGCATCAATGAAGATGCAACAATAATGGCAATTCAAGATCAGAATCTCAAGAGAAAACAAGAGGTTGAGGATGAGGTTGAAACCGAGACATTACCAGCAATTATAACAGACTCAAAAAACCGGGTTAGGATGGTAAATTCCTCATACAAGGAACTAGTTGGTCAACCAGAATGTCCATGGCTTGAATCCATGGTAACAAGCATTCAATGTGGATCATCAGCACCATCATCAACACCATCATCATCACCAAGATCATCATCTCCAAGAAGTAACAAGAGGATAAGTGGTGAAGTAGCACTTCAAGTCTGTGATGATTCAATTAAGATACCAGATTCATCATCATCAAATGGATTCTCTTGCTGGGTTAGGATTGAATGGCAAAGCAGTGAAGATCAGAGGAAGAAGTTTTGTGTGAATGCTTTCTGTGATGTTACCAAGTTGTGTTGTGAATCGAGGGATTATGTGTTCTCATGGAGGTTCCACACACGTACCAGAGAAGCTTCTCAATCTAGTTGCAATCTTTAAGAAATTTGCATGTTTTTATTTTCTTCTTAGGTTATATAGTTCTAGTAGTAGTGTGAAACCTTGGCTTGTTCTTATTATTATCTATATATATTATACATATCTATGTACATTATTACATAGTTATATAATAGATATATGCTAATATAGTATTAGCTATCAATTATATATAGTTTTGTTATGCTTTTGCCTTATAATATTAATGTACTTTAAGGACAAAGTTTGCTAGTTATGTATCTTGGTGTTCCCTTCATTTTCCTAATTCTCTTCTCAGTTCCTAAACAAATCTCTTGAATTTTTATTTTTAGGTAACTATATTCTAAATTTGTCTAAATAGTTGTAGAGTGTTAAATGAATATTTAACTATATGTTTAGTTAAATATATTTTATTATTTAATTAAATATGTTTGATTAAATTATTTAACTGTTTATAATATCTTTAAACCTTCGAATGAAGATATCTAAACTTTGTATATATATGAAGATATGATTATCTAAATATGTTTGATTAAATTATTTAACAGTTTATGATAGTAAAAAAAATCTAACTGTTTATGATATTATTTTTAAATAAATATATTATATTGTTGAAATAATCATCTTATTTTTATTTATTTTTTTTAGTTATACAATTAGGAGACTTTTGGCAATGTTTATGTTTATGTTTATAATTTATAAGTTTTATTATTATATTTATACAATTAAGAAGATCTTTGACCTTCATGGAATGTTGTTATTGAGTTAGTTTGAGATCCACTATTAGAATTGTCTTAATAATACCTATTGGACTAGTAGCATTATCTATACAAAATTACTGATTGCATTTTGTTCCTTTTTTATATAGAGTTAAGCTTATTTAAATTATTGATAAAAAAGTTTTAATAATATAAAATAGTTTTACACAAATATTTAAATGTATGCTCATAGTCTGAATTTGATTAAATATTTACATCAAAATTAAACTTAAAAAAAGAAATGCACATAAAAAATATGAAAATTCCATGAGACTAGGAAACATAAAATATACAAAAAGGCTGCCATTAGAGGTTTAAGTTGAAACAAACAAATAGTCATAAGTAGGGTTTGAAGTGATAAGTTGAGCTTGATAATGAGTCGAATTTGAGCTTGAAATTGAGCTCATAAATTAAATGAGTTGAGTTTATTGTTGAGCTCATGAGTTGATGATAAGTTGAATTTGAGTTTGAAATTGAATTCATAAATTAAATAAGTCGAGTTTGAATTTAGATAAATTCAACTCATTAGCAACTAATAAATACATAATATGTAAAATTAATATTTTTAATATATATAAATTATAATTTATTGATATAAAATTATAGATTATGTTCTTTTTATTTAAGGCAGCTCAACTTATGAATTTTTGGTGAGCCAAGCTTAGCTTGAATTTAAGAAATAAACTCGATTATTAATAAGTTGAACTGTGAGGTAAACTCAATTTTCGTGAGCTAAATTTGAGTTTGATCTAACTTGACTCAATTTGACTCATTTCCAACCCTAATCACGAGTAAATTCTCAATCTCATCCAATAAAAAACAGGAAATCGTTTCTTTAAATAAAAAATTAAATATATGTAGTTTATTAATATTTAATTATTTAATTATTAAATATATAATATATAATATGACTAATTTAACTCCTGAATTTTTTTTACCGAAAAAGTATTTAATAATTTATCAAAGTCTAACAAGAAACTACTTTATTCTGAATGCATTTATTATGAAACAACCGCAGATTTGGGAATCTATTTTAAAACTATATAGAGTGATTATATCAAAACTTCCAAAAAAACATATTAAGATTTGACGTTTATTAGAATCCACTTAGGCGATCATTTTCAGAGTGATTAATTTATTGATTATTATTAATATTATTGTTTTAAAAAAGTGAAAGAATGAATAACAAAAGTTAAATACCGGCTTTGCATATTCTAAGCTGCCCAGTTGTCGTTTTGTTTGTTTTTCACAATGAAACGCCATTTGTATCCCTTGTTCACATCGAGCATTATTCTTTCCACATCTTCTGCTTTTCAACAATGAAAATTTCTTCGGAATAAATGGTCCAATATAACTCGTTAATTAATATACTAATTATTTTTTATTAGAGCCGGAAAAACTCTTTATTTAATCTGATAGTAAATATTCTTTTTGGTCACTTAGTTAAAATTTCGGGGAACAAATGAGATTTGAAGATCTCTTATAAAAAGTCTCACATCATTTAAAAAGATGAGCATCTCAGTCACTGTATCTAGAATTTGTTGATGTTTGTACCACTAAACAAGTATTACTGTCTTTTTATATCAAAGAGGATTGAAAATTTTGTTAGGAATCAAATTCAAAATGGCTATTTGTTATTTTTAATTTAATTATAAATCATCATTATTATAAATTTCTAGTCATATTTCTAATATAATTTTCATATTTTCATAGTATTTAGTAGTTTCTTTAAGAGTAATTATTAGGAATTTTAATTCATCTTCCTAATTATGTTTTTAATACGTAAATGAATAAAAACTCAAATATATATGTTATTTTTTAACATATCGAAAGATTAAAAAATTTTAAAAATACAAATTTTATTAGAAATTAAGAAGATATCTTAAGATTTGTAGTTATTTTTCTTTCTTAAATACTACTAACACATGGTTAATTTGAGTTACAAATACTTTTTCTTTTGTCATTAATCTTGGATTCAAATTCTAAGTACAAAATAATACTCAATTTGACTCCTGAAATTTAAGATCGGTCTAAAATTGACTTCTAAAATTACAATTAACTCAAATTTTCCTAAAATTTATAATAGTAACTCATTTAGTCCCTAAGTTAATTTTCGTAAATTGCATATTAGTTTTGTACGTTAACTTGCTAAGATTTGAATTTCTCCTCTAGCTAGATTTCATATAACTAAGATTTATTAGACCTTCTAAAAATTTGATTGGTTCCCAACATCTTTACAAAAATGACAATAACAAGTTCAATTTAAAATTTTTACCGCTCTGAAAACAACAATTAAACTTTTCGAGTTCTAATAAATTCTGGTCACATAAAAGTTAGACAAAGAATCTAAATTATAACATGTTAATGTGCCAAATCAATACGTTATTAATGAAAATTAGGTCAAGGGTTAATGTGAATTAAGATTATAAATTTTGGTTCATATTAAATTTATTAAAATTTTCAAAATCAAATTGAATTCGATCTTAAATTTTAGGATCAAATTGAGTATTAACCATGATTTAAAAATATTAAAACATTACAAAACCGCTCCAATAAAACAATAACTATGCCGCTTTAAAAATATAGTATTTATTATTTAATAACTAAGATCACTCACTACTCTCTTAATATATTTCCAAACCTTCAAACCAAAATACCATAAGTTTATTGAACCAAAAAATGGCACCATTAACACCAAAATCCAATGATAATGAGGACCCTGAGGAAAACCAAGCTCTTAATAAGCTTGAATCAGCATGTTCTGATTTAGAATCTTTCCTCAGAGCAACAGAGATCATGGAACACAACCTTGTAACCATGGAAACTCGGTTCGATCTCTTACAAGGATCTTTATCCAATGCATCCAGAAGGATCACACCTTTGCAATCCTTGGCCATGTCAAGGAAAGCACTTGAAACAAGGATCAACCGAGCCGTTTCGCCGGCGCTGGAGCTCATCGAGACCTTTAAGGTCGCCGAGTCCCTCCAGCACCGGATTCTTGACCTCTCAGCCAAGCTCTTGGCCGAAAGGACACAGCAGAAGAGGCTCCAGAAGCTTCTAGAATACGCCGATTGCGTTGATAGGTTAAACGAGGCGATTAACTCTATATGTCAAGTTGGTGAGGGTGTCATTTTGAAGCTTCAAGAGGTTGTGGAGTTCATAAGCAGAACAAAGGCTGCGGATCAATACAGGACACAAAGGTTGTCATACTCATACAACACACTTTGATCATTTTTATGTTGCTAACAAAATTTGCCCAACAAATCATGTCCTTTTATAATTGTTGTTTGCACATAAATCTCAAAGCTATTAATTCCATTTTTTGGTATTTAATTTTTTAATTATTAACATAAATTCTTCAACACATATATGCTTAATCGGTATGAGTGCATGGCAAAGAATATATAGTTACATTCACCAATTTAGTATGTGTATATAATACTCAATTGAATTACCAAGTATTAGACAAATTATATTAATAATATGAACCATTTGGATATTATTCATAATAGGTTGAGAGAGGCACTAGCCACACTGAAGGCACTGTATGAAACTGAGGTGGATGAGATGAGATTTGAAGGGTTACTAGACCAAGCTTTGCTTCATATGCAAGATGAATTTGAGGCAATATTATTGAGCATAAAGCATAAGAACCTAGGAGATATGTCACAACTACAATATGATGATGATGAAAATAATAATGATACTAACAATGAACTTGTCAATAACAACCTTGCTGCTTGTGAATTGGGGTCAGAGCTTGAAGTTGAAGTCCTCAGAAGAATTTCATTCACTCTTGCTGCTAATGATTGCTTGGATATTTGCATTGATATCTACGTCAAGGTGATGATTCATCAATTTAACTATTTTTAATTTAATTACTTCATATATTGAGTTTTAGTTTTAATAGTAGATATTCTCTATAGAAAAAATATATGAGATAAAATATTTTATTTGACCTACTCTTATTAGTTAGTTTAACTAGAATAGATGTACACTGCTTTAACCTCACATGTATAGAAATTAATTCTAATATTATTTTTTATATATAAAAAAAGATATTTGAAGTTTTGCACATAAGTTTTCATACACTAACTATAGACCATTTTATTGCTTTGGTTGAAAAAAAAAGTGAAAAGCAAAAGAAGAAGGATACAGATTCCCCATTTCCAAAACAACTTTAGGATAAAAGAATAAGTTTAATTTTGATGCACTGACTGTGTAAAGGGTTTTATACAGTTATGCAATCATATCCGTTTTTTTAGATGATCATTCATACGGTCAATATGAAAAGTAATTATTTTTACTGATGTGACATTACGTAATTGGATGCAGGTGTAAAACTACTTTACAATGACAGCACATTAAAATTAAATTCTAAAAGAATATGAAGAAATTATGTTATGAAACAATCAATTTACCTGTTATATAGTCACAATGACTAAAGTTCTAATCACACATTTGTGATGATACATGAATTAACAGGTGAGGTATAGAAGGGCTGCAAAAGCATTAATGAAGCTAAACCCAGATTACTTAAAAACATACACACCAGAAGGAATTGATGAAATGGAATGGGAAACCTTAGAATCAGCCATAACCCTTTGGACCCAACACTTCCAAGTTGCTGTTAGAAAAGTTCTCAAGTCAGAGAAATCACTCTGTCAAAGAGTCCTAGGCACAATCATGGATGGACTAGTTTGGCCAGAATGCTTTGTTAAAATCTCAGACAAGATCATGGCCGTGTTCTTTCGATTCGGCGAAGGAGTTGCGAGGAGCAGCAAGGAGCCGCAGAAGTTGTTCAAGCTTTTGGACATGTTTGAATCATTGGAGAGGCTAAAAGAACATGTGTTGGAAACTTTTGAAGGTGAATCTGGTGTGGATATTTGTACTAGGTTTAGGGAACTTGAGAAGCTTATTATTGATGCATCAAGCAAAGTTTTTTGGGAATTTGGATTGCAAATTGAAGGCAATGCTGATGGACTTCCTCCATCACAAGATGGTTCTGTTCCAAAACTTGTTAGGTATGCCTCACTAATCACTATCATGCAACATCTTATTCTTATTTCCATCATTTTTTTAATGTCCTGTGAAACTTCATTCTGCTAAAAATTTAGTGACATATCTATACTATATTTATAGTGAAAATTCACATGTATTTTTGTTTTCATGTGAAGTTGATAGCTGAGAACTGTTAGATGATAATTTAGTCAAATCATGCAATACAGGTATGCAATTAACTACCTAAAGTACCTTGCCTCGGAGAATTACAGAACATCCATGGCTAAGGTTCTAAGAACAGAGCAAATATGGAAAAATGGGATACTGTCGAAACAAGAAACAGATGAGAGTCTATTGAAGAATGCAATTTCCAATGTCATGGAAGCACTTGAAAGAAACATTGAATCAAAACGTTCAAGATGTAGGGACAAGATCTTAGTGCAAGTTTTCTTGATGAACACGTATTGGTACATATACATGAGGACCAAGAACACAGAACTTGGTGAGCTATTGGGAGATCAATACATGAAGATCGGGTACAAAACAGTGGCCGAAGAATCAGCTTACTTGTACCAGAAGCAATCGTGGGGTGTTTTGGTGGCCATTTTGGATGGCGGCGATGTCCAAGAACATGGGAAGGATAGCATAGGAAGGTTAGTGAATGAGAAGATTGAGAGTTTCTTCAAGTGTTTGAATGAGGTTTGTGAGAGGCACATAAGAGGTGGTTATAGCATTCCGGATTTAGATTTGAGAGAACAAATGAGAGAATCCACTATGAAGCTTGTTGTTCCGGTTTATGTTGAGTTCTTGGAGTCTTACTCTGGATTCTTGCAGAGGAAAATGTATCCCAGCCCCGATAAGTTGCGAGGGATGGTGAGGAAGGCTTTTGACGGCGGCGAGGGGAGGCCGAGGAGGCGCGGTTCGACTTCTAATGATCGGAATGCCGGAGGGAACTCTGCGTCTCTAGAGGGTGATATAAGAGATTTGAGACCATCAAGATCAAACAGTCAAGATGTGTGAGGGATATATGTGTTACTTTTCCATTTATGTTAAACAATTTAATGAAGGCAGAAAATAGTCAATTTCGCATCAAGTAGATACCTGAATTTTCGCCTTTAATCAATATACGGGACATTTGAATAGCCATTTATTTTATTTATGTAACAATATTTATTTGAATATCATGTAAAATTGTTTATACACTATAACGATGTATAAAAATTAAACTTTATTTTGTAGTAAAGAGGAAAATAAATTCTTTCCTATTTGTTTTTGCTTATATGTAATAGATGTTAGAAATAAGAGACTAAAATAGAAAAAGGATTTGTGTATTATTAAATATATTCAAGTTATTTAGAATGATACAATATAAAAGAGTATTTATAGGGGCTAAGAGAATCGTAATAATAAAGACGTAATAATATTATATAATAAATATTCAAATATACTAAATAATTCTAATAAATACTAATTGATTCTAATATATTCTGACATCCTTCTCAAATTATTATAGTGACAACTTGAATTTAAAACTTATTTGAAACGACGAACTAAAAAAAATATAAACCGATAGAACGGGTGCGGGTGCAAATAGAACTATCAAAAGGAAGTGCAGATGAAACTGCAGCTGTCTAAAGGAAGTGCAAATAGAATTGTCGCAAATAAACACAGACGAAATTGACACAAAAAAACACAGAGAAAATTGTCCAAAAATTGGCCAACTGCCAAAAAACTGCTAAAAAGATGGCAAGCAGCTGAAAAAGTGACAAAGTGTAAAAATGGTTGCACATAATGGTTGAGCTCGTTTTAGACATACCCATTTTATCATAGGCAAATCAATGTCTTTGTAGTATTCAGAACTTATCAATATGATGCGTGTTTATGAATCTTATTTAAATGGCTTAGATTAGGATCATGTGAAAACTCTGAAACTTGAATAGTTGTAGTCACGAGTCGTTCATTTTTATTTATATTGACTTTTTTTTTCCTATTTATTCTCTCAGCATAGAGCTAATACATTCTGGCTTATCGTTTTTTATTGTTTTTTAAAATTTTAGGATACAGTATCTGGTTTAAAGAACGAGTTAGCAAAACGTCTTTTGAACCTGAATGTTTCATGCTTTAGTATTGCTTCTGGTAAGGGAGTGTAATGTTAATAATGTCTATATACTAAACAATTATTATTTACTTTTAGCAAAGTAGCTGTTTCTTTATGTACAGTGCTCTGGAGCTTTTTCTGGTTAAAAGAAAGATTAAGGGACCCTTGTGACTACATGTTTCGAACTTTTCAAAGCAAAGTAAGAGCAAAGACCAACTTCAAAGTTAGGAGAACCGTGTCATTAGTGTCAAGGCGAAAAACATTACCAAGCTATCAATTTCTTAAAAAGTAGCCAAAGGTTTATAGTTTTAGATTCTTTAGTATATTCATGATTCATGATTTTTCTTCCTCGTTTACTTTTAAATTCTTAAATCAATTACTAAAAACGAAAGCTAGGCTACTTTTAAAAGTGCAACTTTAAATCATTGCTAACACTTGTATTGCTACATTGATGTAACATAGTTGTAGACTTGTAGCATTTTTTGTTTTTTAGATTTATAACATAATTTATTACTTTTTAAGATAAATTTGTATATCAATATTGAAAAAATTGGTAAACAAATTAATGGGTATATAGAAAAAGAGCTGCATATCGTGTATTGGATCCAGGAATTAATTTTGTTTATAATGAAAAAATAAAAAAATAATGTTTTCTTCTTTTTTTGGTTTAGATATTAGATAGTTTTATTAGTGTTAATCCACTTCTTTATTTCATGTAAATAAAAAAAATTTCATTCATGCAGAATTCGGAGGGTCCGATAAGTTTCATGTAAATTTCAGATATTCCCTTCATACAAGACATACAAGACGGACCCTTCGATTTGCTTACAAAAAATTTTCAACAATGAAATAGGAGGATCTGATTTTCTAATACCAAATTTGAGCAAAAACTGTCCCACAAATTGGTCTACCACCTCTAACATCCATAACCACGCACAACACATTCACAGCTTTCATAACAAAAAAATCAGCCTGTATAATTTGGTGCAAAACATAGGGAGTGGATCCTCTCCAATAAAAAAAAAACTGGATGATGTCCGATGTTTAATCTAACCCTTCATTGCTTTCTCTCTCCTATTTCATTTTGGTCCCACTTAGAGAATTAAAAATGAAAGATCACACTTTATTCTCTCAAGTATTTTTTTCACTGATCCATTTCTCAAAACATAATATATAATTTGGAGAAAGCTGCTTCAAGTTGATGACTTGTTTTTTGGTGTTACTTTTAATGCTAAGGTTTCACATGGATTAAGGACTATTTAGCTGTTTGCTTACTCATTTACTCTCTCTCTCTGAGGAAAAGCTGATTCTCCTTCAACCTTCACCACTTTCTCTTCTTCCTCTCCTCCTCCTTCATCTCTTACAAAAATTATCCACAGAACCTTCCATTTCCACTCTTCTTCCCTTCTCTTCACTCTCAAACACTTCCAACCCACGACAGCTCATCATCATCATCATCATCATCATCATCAATTCGAGGATCTTCCCCATTTCCTCTCCCTCCTTCTCGATGCTGATATTAGGAATTTTGCTTTCTAGTTTGTTGTTTGTTTTGCGCTTTTAGCCCATTTCTCTTATCAAAAAAGAAATCTAGGATCTAGCTTAGTTGTATAGAGCTCCCATGTATTTTTTTTACCATCAATTTTAAGGTTATAATAAATTAATTAATAATGCAATACATAGCTCAAACAGTTTTTGTTCTTTTTAAAAAACTGTATTTTGATTATATGTAAGATATACATTTAGGAGAAACACTATAAGAATAAGAAAGCTGTCACTTCAAATAAGTTTTCTTCAATATTAACCTTTCTCAATTTTAGCTAACATGTAGTTTATAATTTAAATTTTTAGGGTGTGCAATTTGAAACTTAACAATGATCAAATAATACAAAAAAGAAACTAATGTTAACTTTTCTTTCAAAATTATTCAAATAAAAAAAATTAACAGAAGGGTTTTTATTTGTATCTTAATTAACAATTTTAAAGTGTCAAATTGTCCGTTAAGAAACGTAAAATGCCCTTAAATTGAAGCATTATAATAAACATCTGCAATGTTGATTTGTGAAGCAACGACTGGATCAAACCAAAATTTGTTCCTCAAGAATCCAAAGAAATCAGGAGTTTTCAAAAGATCATAAAGCTCTGGGATTAATATCCCTCCCTACATAAACCAATAAAATTGCCACCAGGACATGCTGGTTCCACCTGCGAATGCTATGAATATTTTGAGTACTAGCTAACTCCAAAAGTCATTACATTTGACTATAGAGATCAAGATTGTTCCAATCTAATTGATAATAAAAAGTAAAATAAAATAAAACATAATTAAAAAAACGAGTGTGAAATTGGAAAAGTTGTTGAATAACCTCAATCCTCATCATAAGAGAGACAAAAAAGTAACTCGTCTTAA
The DNA here is from genome assembly GCF_000817695.3 of Arachis duranensis. NCBI lineage: Eukaryota > Viridiplantae > Streptophyta > Magnoliopsida > Fabales > Fabaceae > Arachis > Arachis duranensis. Next base: position 108,302,159 of record NC_029777.3, read on the forward strand.
AACTATGTGATAAGAATAATACAACCTAATCTAGTCTGTTCAAGAAAACATATTCCTAACAGCAACATTTATGCTACGGTAGTCTTCCCTTTAATGTCTTGGTCTCCGGCAGCAAACCTGTCCACAATGGATAGGGTCATGAATTAATTGAGACATTATAATAATAGAAAGAACAGTGAGAAGAGAAAGGTGCATGCTTACACATAGTACTTCATATGGAGACCAACTTTAAGATTACCCTTAGATTCAACCTTAGCAGAAAAATTATCCTCGGTTTGGAGCTTGACTCTGGCATAAGGAACAATGTTAATATATTCATTTGGACGCTTTATATCCAATTTAATATCCATTTGATATGTAAAGACATAGATCAGACTTTCTTTGCTTGTGTGGTGACAACAAAAAACGTTAGACACCATCCCCATCTCATCCAAATCATTCACATGCACAACAGCCACGGGTTTCTTCTTAGACAAGTCAAAGATGTACCAAATAGATACAATATCAATAATAAGAAGAAAATCACTGCAACCCAAACGAACGAGTTTCCTACCAGCTTTGTAATCACAAAACGGCGGAAAATTGCACTCAATGGGGCTCCAAATGTTGGCATTCAAATCATATGACATGAGCCATTGATTGTTATCATCATCAAAAGAATACAACACAATGAGGGTTTCCCACAAAAAGTAAGAGTGAGGATTCAAGCGCACGCCAGCGGGCACTTCCCTCTTTTCCCAAAATTCTGATTTTAGGTTGTAGATATCAACCCAATTATCACCAATGCAGCACAATTTGCCATCGTATGGAATTATTATGGGGCGCAATTGGTGGGGAAGAAGATGGTTCTGCATAAACTCCAAATCCAAGTATGACCATCATACTTGAGGCACCAAATGTTTCTAGCGCCATCAAAATCCAGTTCTCTTTCACTATCCTTATCCAGGTCACCAAGAAAGAACAAGCTGAGACCAACGGAACAACAAAATATTTCAGATAATGGTAAACTAGAATCGCTTGTTCCACCATGTGGAAGAGGCCATTTGACAGTTACAGGACCTCCGTCTTCAAGATCAACAGTTCCATTCTTCATGAAGTTGGCCTCACTGATAGTTAACATCCTGCGACTGTAGGTTGTACTTCTACATTCATCATACAGATTTTCCACCAACATATATATGCGTTTTGCATCACAACAACCAGCATCATCCTGTAACTAAGAAAACAATCATAATATTTAGGAGAAAAATAGATCACCAGTTTAAAACAATTATCTATCAAATAGAAAGCATTTCAATAGTGTAAGTATTGATAATAAATGGTATCCTAGCTATCGTCAAACCCTTAAATGAAGGTTAAATTCACAGTGGATTAGTCATTGACTTGGGGAGAGATGGGATATGAAACCAAAAATTATATACATGTAACATATAAAGGATAAGAGCATGCAGAAATCTACCTCAGGTTCAGATTCTCTGCACATGCCATTAGCAACTCCTCCCGAAACCGTCGCAACAATGCTTCCCCACCACTCTTCAAAATCAGAACCGTATTGAACATGATCCAAATCCCTAATATGATTGACGGCCTTAGCCATCAAATTCTTACCATCCCTTTTGCCCACCACAAATGCAGTGAAACTGCAAGCCTTCACAACAACCGCTCCGATCCCAAAGCTCTCCGCGTTATTCACGAGCCAACTGGCGAAGTCCTTTGCTCCTTTGCTGTTGTTGGCGAACGGTAGGGGAGGTTGGTTATGCGAAGTTGAATGAAGGAGGAGGATGAGGTTCTCCTTGGATAGGTCTTCGGGATCGTAAGTCCGAGCATCTACGACCTCCAAAACGAGGCCTTTCGACTCTAACAAATCGCAGAGGCGCTTCGCTAGGGCTTCTGCAGTTGAATATCCGATTTGCGAAACGAACATGATCTTGCCACGAGGATTGCGTTTGAGTTGCTCTTGATGGAGTGTTATGAGATTCTCTTTGTGCGGGCGGATGTGAGTCTTGTAGATTGAGAAGAAGGATGCGGCAGTGACCGTGGTGGCGGCCACGCTGGACAGGATAGCGGATACCGATACATCCGCCGGTAACGAAGGCAACCAAAGGGGCATTATTGGCTACAAACTCAATTTTGATGCAGCCGTCGAAGAAGGTGGCGCTTGGGCATTATTTTTTTATTTTTTAATTTTTTTTTTAGAAAAACAAAATAAATAATATAATTTAAAAACATACCTAAATAAAAAAAGTTAATATTTTCATGTATTATATATAACGTTACAAATAAAATTTGGTGGAAACTCAAGTGCAGTCGACTTAGTTGATAGTTGAGAGCCATTAAATGAAAAATGAGTCAAATCAGTCAAATTATCTAACAGTTGTCAGTTATCAACTTCACGTGAAGTCGACTGCATCTGAGTTTTCCCCATAAAATTTACTTTTACAAATATTTTGATAAAAAATTATATTATATAATAATATATTTAACAAAGTAATTAGTTAATAAATTTTAAATATAATAAACTAATTATTTGTCAAGTAATATAAAATAAACGTTATTTATTTTATATTTTTTTGTTGTAGTTTAAAATATCTTTTTAATATAAAATAAAACTTATGAGTATTTTTAAAACTTTTATCAAATTTAAAAGACAAAAAATATATTTTATCCAAAAAGAATTACACCAGTACAGCAGTAGAGTGATGCAGAAACATGAGCTCATCAATGAATTAGTAAACTAATGAAACAATGAAAAAGTATATAGAAAAAAAATATATATTATAATAAACACCAACACTAGAAAAATGTGACCATAAATTCCTACAATTAATTAAACTTGTCCAGAATTTGAGAATAGAAATTAGCAAATAAAATTCATTGGAAGAGAATAGAGGAGAGAAAGAAATGAGAATAAAAGGGAATAGAATTCAAAATTAAGAGAGAGAACAAGTTAATTACCACAATGCACTAACGAATATAATGCTTAAACCACCTATTAGTAGCTTTTACTCTTGTGCTTTTACGTGGTCTCTGATTTATCAAATTACTTGTCATCTGTTAGAGGTGGTAGTGAGGCGGGTAGGAAAAATCTTTGTCCTACCCGACTCTACTCTACTCTTCTTGCACTTTATTATTATCCACCCCATCTTTATCTGTGGGTAGTTAACTGCTCTATCCTAACCCGCTCCTTCGAATACTCATCTCGCTTATAAAAATTAAATATTTTAATTTCTATTATTCATATATAAATTAAGATAAAAATTTAAAACTCATACTTAGGGGTGGCAAGTGGAAAAGCCCGTCCCGTCCTGCCCCGCCCCGCCAGAAGTCCGTCCTTTGGCGAGCTGGCCTGCTCTGCCCCACCTAGTAAGGCGATCCTAGAATCTCACCCCGTCTCGTCTAACTACGGGTTGGCAGGCTAAGCCCAGCAAAACTCATTTTTTTACTATTAAATACTAAATAATATATATAATTTTACCACCATATTAATAAATTTATAATTTCTAAAGGCATAAAAAATGATATTTTTTTTATTCACAAACATTAAAGTCTTTGTAATTATAGATATTATCTCCAAAGCAAAATAAATATAATCTAAAACATAATTATAAATATTGTCTCTAAAACAAAATAAATATAATCCAAAACACTCAATTTTCATCTTCATTCTCTTGTAAGTTAGGTTGGGGGAAGTTGGGTTTTGGCAAAAAAATTGTAAAAATACCCCTTGCTAAAAATAATAAGCCCGGCGGAGAAACCCACCTGCTCTGCCAAAACCCGTGGTTTAAGCGGTGCGAGTTAGGCGGACTTTTGCTATTTGGCGGTCCCAATTTTCTAGTCCAGTCCGTCTTTTTGACAGGTTACGCGGACCGACCCGGCGAGTTTAAGCCCGTTTGCCACCCCTATATATATACTATTTAGTAATTTTTTATATATTAAATAATTATAATCATATAATAACATTGAAATTAGAAAACATATTAAATCTATTATAGTATAACTATTTAAAATATCATTTTTATATAATCTTTTAATATTATAAAATAATTTTGCTGTAAAAATTTTGTGAGTTTGGCAAATTTTTTTAATTTGACCGGTTTTAAATCCTAGTCCGACCCACCTTTTTTAGCGAGTTCGGCGGGTCGGCCCGACAGACTCAACCCGTTTTGCCACCCCTAATATATATTAAGAAGATTATCACATATTTTATTATATAAAGGTAGAAACTTTTTGTTCTAAAAAAATATAAATTAAATAAATACAAAAAATATAAGTTTTTTTATTCATTAAGATTAATTATTATGCAAATTTTTTTATAATATTAAAATAATATTTTAAGCTATAATATAAAATATAAAATAATTAAAATTTATTTTATATTACTTGACAAAAAATTAGATTATTATATTTAAAATTTATTAACTAATTAATTTATTAAATATATTATTATATCATATAATTTTTTATCAAAATATTTATAAAAGTAAAATTTATTTAAAAAATTATATAAAATACATGAAAATATTAACTTTTTTATTTAGGTATGTATTTAAGATTATATTATTTATTATATTTTTCTAAAAAAATTGAAAAAAATAAAAAAGTTAATATTTTCATGTATTATATATAATATTTTAAATAAATTATATTTTTAAAATATTTTTATAAAAAATTATATTATATAATAATATCTTTAATAAAAGTAGTTA
>NC_029777.3:108306880-108319265 GCF_000817695.3 Arachis duranensis
AAATAAATTTTAATGATTTTATAGTTTTATGTTAGTTATAGTTTAAAATATTATTTTAATATAATTTTTTAATATTATAAATTTTTTTTGCAATAATTAATTTTAATAAATAAAAAAAACTCATATATTTTATATTTAATTATTTAAAAATAAAAAATTTTGTTGCCATTTAAAGTATTGTGTATTAAAGTATTGCCATTTAAAGTATTTATTTATGTACTAGGATATTCTATATTTATTAAAGTTCATCAATGCTCTTGTTTTATATTAGCCTTTGATTTTCATCTAATAAAATCTAATGACCTATATAAATGTGGCTCATTCAATAAGCACATAATGGTTGAGCTCGTTTTAGACATACCCTGATTTCAGCTAGAAGAAAAACAACATCATATTATCTTCAAAGAAGATACCATGGCTCTATACTATGTTAGAAACAAAAGATTAAATTGAAAAAAAAATTTGTGTATATAAAAGGGTAATAATAAAAATGTAATTTGTATACCATGACTTTATACAATATAAAAGGGTATTTATTGGTATTAAGAGAATCGTAATAATAAAAATATAATATTTTGTAATAAATATTCATATATACTAAATAATTCTAACAAATGCTAATTGATTATAATATAATCTGACAATAAAAATGAAATACATAATTTTCTACTTAAAAAAGTAAAAAAATAATAATATCTGCTCACTAAAATAATAACATTAGTAAACATTTATTAATGCAGTAAAAAGATTACAAAAATCATAAAATAAAAATAGAAACCTCCTTAATATGAGACATAAAAATCACTAGTTACAAAAATTAAAGAAATATTTTTACTATAATTAAAATAGGATACGACAAAATCACAAATTAAAAATCGATAAACCCAAACATTAAAATTTACAAACAAAATTTAAGGAATCTATAATTCCAACCACAAATTTCGTCTTAAAAATTCAAACAATCAAAGTAAATAATTAGTTGTCCTACAAGTTGCCAATTTACAATAATAGTTTTGTGGCTAATTTTTTTAATTATGGAAATTTAAAATGTGTTATAATCATTACTCAATTATAGAAAAATGGTGTGTTTTTTATAGATATGAAGATAAATTTTTTTATAAATTGAAACTCACAAATCGGAGGCTTAGTTTTGTTTTTGGAAACAAAACTTAAGGTCAGATTTGAGGTAATAAAGAAATCTGAGCCTCAAATTTGTATAAGCTGAAAATTTTTTTAAAAGATAAACAAATTGATAGGTCAGTTTTGTGAAAAAAAATGATAAACCACAAATCTGAGGGTCAGATTTGTGGTATAACAAAAAAAAAATTTAAAATACACAAAACTGAACCTCAGTTTTGTGATTATTCATACAAAAAGAAAACACATCATTTCTCCATATTATTTAAAAACACCACCACAATCTCAATAATAAAAATAAAAAATGTAGTTTTGTATATATGTGAAAATAGTTTTTTTATTTTTCTTCTCTCAAGTAATTACTGATGAGACTTTTTTTTTATTTAACTCTAGATTAGTAATATAGGATGAGTTATTACTCACTGCACTCTCAAAATAAGTAATTATAAACTTAGATACTAATATCTGGACTTTTTTGCAAGTAAAAAAAGTCACAATCTCAACAAAATGATACTTTAAGTCTAAGTCGTAGTGCTTTATAACACATGATTTGGTTAAATACGTTAAAATGAATTGAAAATTAGTTCAGATTGTTCAGACCTTGATTTGAGGCAAGAAAAGTGAAACACCAACATGCTAGCAATTAGTCTAAGGCATGAATTGTTTCTTTGATTCAGATGTATGACCTTGGAAAGCCATGTATACAATAGCAAATTGCTGTGTACAACTAACAATTTCATCAGGAAAATGAAAACAATTAAACAATGCATAAGTTATTGCAGCATAAAATTTTCATAAATCCTTACACTTAACGAACTAGGGAACAGTTATATGGGAACTCTTTGTAATATTCATATTTCCAATGAGTTAGGTTTCGTACCAAAGTTAGTTATCAATATAAAATATATACTAGAATATAAATACACATTAAAAATAAATTAAACTAAATATGTATTTATATACAAATATATTAGTAGCTTGATTTTAATAATTGATTTTAGTGTATAAATAATATTTTTTATTTACTCGAGGCTCAATCATTAAACTTAAAATATACCAAAACCATGTGTAACATGAACATATTAATGATCAAGTACGTTGACCTTATTAATCATTACAAATTACAATTTTATAATTGACACTTTTAGCAGCTACTTTTTTTAATTTCTTTCACTCCATTTTCTTGTAAACTAATTGAATAAAAAATGCCTTGCCAGGACAAGAAGCTACATGAATCCAGGTGTTGAAACTTGAAAACCAAACCTTGAAGAATTGACAAAGTAAAATACTTTTCTAAAATATTCACGCTAACACATTATTCTGTAGTATATTCAATTTTTGTATTCAACAACCAAATTGAAAATCATCAGTTAAAAGGACTAATACGTCATTCTAACTAATTATGTGTCGGTACGAACTACCAAAGTAACAAAAATACATATTTTATGTAAATTTATTGTCAATTATAATATTTCTTCTCATAAAAAATTAGTATAAAAATATTTTAAATTTTATTAAAAATATAAAACATTAAATTAACGAATTTATAATTAGATACCTCAATTGGGCCGTGACCATTATGATAACCAGTATCCTCTACCTTCACTCAAAGTCTCCAACCCAATTACGACCCAAAAACAGCATGTCGTTTCGAATATTATGGGTCGTTTATGAAAATACGAAACGCAAGCGTGTCTGAATATACGTGACGTTAGTCGTTGCCGTTTAACTGATGAGCACGAACCCGAGCCCAGTAACGCAGAAACAATCATAGACCAAAGAAAGAATGATTCCATAGAGTTGAAAAGAATCTACCATTTTTCTCTCCCTTTTTTATTTTCTGCAACCCAACACTTCGCATCACTTGAAACTTCAAAGTTCAAACCACACAAAAAAAGAAAAGAAAAAGAAACGCCCAAAACGACAACAACAATGGCTTCGTCTCTGTCGTTTTCAGATTTCCCCGAAGACGTTCAGCTCTGCATACTGTCGTTTCTCTCTCCCACCGAAATCGCCACGTTCTCCTGCACATCAAAACGCTTCGTTTCGCTCTGCACCAGCGATTCGCGCCTCTGGTTCACGATGTGCGAGAGAAGGTGGGGTTCCAAGACACAGATCAATAAATGGGTGAAGGGTGCAGTCACGTACAGGCACCTCTATAGAACTCTAAGCGAGTGGGAGAATCTCATTGGCTTCTGGCGCCGGAGCGGGCCAGGTAGCGCTTCAATTTCTTCGCCTTCGTTGCTCTTCTTTGAGTGGTGGGATACTTGCATTTCGGGATTTAGGGTTTCGCCGTCGACCAATGGGTCATATGGCGTTGTTAAAGCTCCGTTTCTTTGGATGGGTCTTTCGGATGATGGCCAGATCGTTAATTTGTTGGATCCTGATGGCCGCAGTGAGGTTTCCGCGCCGGAGTTCGCGGCGGTGCCGGCGAATGGGGAGGTTGTTTCATAAGCTCATTACTTAAGAGCATGTTTGTTGGTAACAGATTATTTTTGAGATTTTTTTTGACAATTTATTTATTTATTTATTAAATGAGCTAATACAAATGCACAATTCAGCTATTTTGGACGGAAAGATTCTTTTTTTTTTTATGTAGAGATGTATTCTCCTTGGCTTCTTAGTCACGAGCTGAAAAAATATAATACCTTTTTTTAGCTTTTAAATTGGAATGGGAAACTTTTGTGTAATGCTTTTTTAATGTGAAAAAATAAAAATCACTTTTGTGATAATTAGAAAAAAAAAACAAATATAAAAACTGACAAAAACACACTGTTTTTCTGATGCAGGATAGTTAGTCAATTATATTGATTTGATTGGATTAGTATAATGCTTCAAGTGGAATGATTGATAATTGAATTATTCATTTTGTTCAGTCTCTGATGTAACAGGTTGGATTAACTGAGAATGAGTTGATTCCAGTGAATTTGAGTTTCATGGGGAGGACGCATTTTGTTGTGGAGGAAAATCAGAGCTTTGCTGCTGCAAATTCTTCGAGTTGCAGTTCTGATCAGAAGAGAAATGGGTTTAGTAGGAGTATGAGCCCTGGGAACCTAAGCGGCGATGAATACGGTAGTGTCGGAGAGGATGTCAGTGGATCGCCAGGAAGCTTGCCAGACCGGTTGATGTCTGAGATTTATCAGCATTTGGCAAATAGGACTAGCCCTGGAAGTGATAAGTCGAGGAAGCAGAGGAGAAGGGAGAAGGAGAGGCTGGCTAAGAGGAAATGGGAGCCTGAGCATTTTGTGAAGATCGAGAATTGCTCACCAACACCATCGCGGCCTTTACAAGGCCTTTGGAAGGTGTTTCTATGTCGTTCCCTCTTGTTACGCTCGATTATGTGCATAAGTTGCCTTCTTTGATATCTTTCATTTTATAATGATATCATAGAGTAGTTGAACTATACTATACTTGGTTGTTTGGGACTTTGGGTCAAAATAATCAAATTGCAAAATGTTAAGAGAAGTGATTGGGAATTGGGAATTCAATAGCTGGTAAGAATGCTGAGAAGTTCTGATGTTTATGATCTTGTGGAGATGCAGACATTATATTGAAATCATGTTGGTAGCACTATGTGTTCCAAATGAAACATGGTGTAGTGCACTAGTGCTCAATATTTTCCCTTTTCTATTATGATTATGAAGATGGATGATAGTGGAGCACTTTGGCTCATTGGACTCTTTACTATCATTGTTGCAGGGAATCTGTGATGACATGAATTTAGCCTTTTACCTTGTGGTGTATGATGACATCGGGGGCATTGCCTGCCGAAGAGTTGGGGATCCTCCTGAGCGCTTTTCCAACTATGCCCCGGTTTTCTGGACATCTAAAACGACATTTCTGGAGACTCCATTTTCTCTGGAGGAAGAAACCTTGTATGACAGCCGGCTTCATATCAGACCGCATCAAACAAGCTTTGAAATTCAAGAGCAGTTCCACTTGTCCGATGTCGAAGTGGTAAACCCATTTCAGCAGTTACATTTGTCAGGCAACGAAGTTGTCAAACGAATTCTTCACATAAGCTCAAGCTATGATTTAGTTATTCCAGATGCAGCTGGAATGATAAATCCAAGGAGTGGAGAGGGAAGGATTTGGCAATACCACAATGATACTTTTGGATTTGGATTCCTTTGTGACAACTTTGTCATAGACATGAAGCATATTTTCCGCAACGGTTGTATTGTGGATATAGTGAATCCTTGATTTATTTCTTCTGCATTCCTTGTTCATAGGTAGTTAGATTAATGTCACCTATACCCTGTGACATATTGTTTTATTCGCTGTGAAAATAATTACAATCTTCCTAGATGGTACCTCTTTTCCTTTTACTTCCTCACCCCAAAGGTAAAACAGATACTTAATGTTTAGAATAGATGCAGAAGAAAAATAGGATAAGAAATGTGCAAGCAGCACACTTTTTAGCTTTGTGTTGTTCCTCTACATACTCAAGCATTGGCCTTTCACAATGTAGCCTTTCAATTGTGGTTTTAATTATTTACTTATTTATGTCTTGAAACATTGTGACCTTTCTAAAGTATATCTTGTACTTTCTTTCTCTTGATGACTGCGAGAAAATGGATTCAATTTGTACATATTGTTAGTGCAACTATCAAATTGGTATAGATATCTGATTCGGTTACTCATTATCTTAAAAGTCTTACAATACAAGTATTTGATTGGATTTTACATTATTATTGCATAGCAATAACTTTAAAAAAATGTTTATAGGAAGGACTTTGCAATAGAGAAGATTGCTGATTTCCTGCATAATCTTTTTTAATTGGCTATTACCTTCACTATTAATGAATGAAAGTATGAAAGTTTATTAAAAACATTGCAAAAGCATGAGTAACTCCTAAATCAATCAACACTCACAACATGGGAAATAGCAAATGAAGATCATCAAGATTAGAAAAATGCAATACAATATTTATCACTGGTAAAGGTATATTCCAATTTCCAGGACTCAAAATACTGGTAAAGCATGAGACACAGTAGAAACATATGGGGAAGAAAACATAGAACTGTATCAAAGGAATAAAACTCTCAAGACTCTTTCCTTTGTGAAGCATTTTATGTCTCAGCTGTGACTTCTTCGCCATTGATTTTTGCTTGCACTGCACTCTTCTCATGATCACCTTCAAGCTGACTCAAGTTTCCCTTCTCCTTGATTAGTTGGACATGGTGGTGTTTGCAGTAGAGCTTTCCCTCGTGCGCGATGTAATTGGAAGGGCTGATAACACATCCTCCATGGCAGCACTTGAAGCAACTCTTATGGTAAGGAGTCCCATTCACAGTGACCTATATATATCATTAATAAGCTATTTTTGTAAGAGTGGAAAGAAGCTATGGTTGAATTGTGTTGTTACCTTCTCAGTTGGATACACAGTTTTTTGGCAACCAGCACATTTATCTCTTGTTCCACCAAACATACTTGAAACTTTTGCTGCTGCAGGTTTCTGATTAGAACAGAACAAGAGTTAGAGATATGTTAGAAAGCTGAATGTGCTTTTGTGAGTTGCAAGAACCAGGATTTCAATTTTTGTTTACCTCATCAGTGTTTTTCTCTGGTTTAGCAACTTTTGGTGTTCCTAATTAAGTAAAGAAAGGAAATACTGAGATTCAATGATGCATCAAAAAGTGTGAGTGACAGATAAAAGAGAAGGAATTAATGGTTTCTTACCTTCAAAGCTTTTCTCAAGGCTACCAGTTCTCTTGAAAAGTTGATCGAAGTGCGGCCTACAGTAAAGAACTCCCTCAAAAGAGTTGTAGTTGCTCAGCTGCAGATACATGAATCTGTCAGCAAACTCACTAATCAAAATTTCAACATGGAATTTAACATCAATCCCAGGATTACAGGTTCAAGCCGTAGAATCAACCACTACTGACATAATTATCAGTACACCAGATCCAAGGCTATATAACCAAGAACTAATTGTGTGCGAGCGTGCGTGCGTGCGCGAGTATAGAGAGATACCTTGAGAGTTCCTTTGCAGTGGTGGCAGCGGAAGCAAGCTTTGTGGAAAATTCGGTTATCCGCAGTCAACTTATCAACAAGGTAAACGGTTTTGTCACAAGCCATACATTTCTGAGTTGTTCCTGCAAATGCCATTGCTTTTCTTTCTTTCTTTGTTTTCTCTTCTGAGTCTTTTAAGTTGTCACTAACTGAATGAAGAACAAAAGATCAATGAGAGGATCAAAGAAAACAAAAGAGAAAAAAAAAAGGAAAAAGAAGAAAAGAGAGAGGATAGAATGCAGAAATTTGCGGAGACAAAGGCACAACCTCCTAACAATTATAGTGACATGACAATCATTTTGATCAGATTCTAAGCACCTAACTACACTTTCTCATTTTCTTTATTTATTTTTTTTTTCTCTCTGCCTTCAACTGTGAATATAAATGCGTAAAATCTAAGAAATTTATCACACTAACAACATGTTTATGTGTTATCTTGATTTATATTTGACATTGATCTAATTCTCAAAATAGTTGTGACATTTAAATAAATTAAACATTGGGATCATATTAACTTGGTAATTGATTCTGATTTTTATATATTTACTTATTTTAGCATAAGCTTTTATGGAAGATTATATATAATCCCATAATAAAGGAAAAACTTAATTGTTGTATAACATCATTAACAAAGTTTATTTTGATAATCTGAGTCTCACTTTGGAACATGGAGAAGAATCATACATATTGTAAAGTGAAAGTTGCAAAAGGGATTACCCTACCAAGAAAGAATTCATTGACTTTTTTGCCTTCAAGTTTATGTCATCCATGTAGTTTACACCATAAAAATTATATATGTTCAAGTAGGGCCTTCAATTAAGTCCTAAATAATCAGTGTAAAATACTAATTTAGTAACAATAATCCAAACAGAAATTGGTGTACAAAACTAGTGTTATTAACTATTAAATTAAAATAAATCCACTATGAAAAATCCAAGTAAGCAGTCACAATCTTGATTAGATATTTTGGTTTAATCAATTTGTATTTGATAAGAAAAGACACTTTGTAATCATGGGGACCAGTGGCTAAAATATGGCACTGCCAGCACCTTATTATTCAATATCTAGCTGGCTAACTTTTATTCTAGAATATTACTTTTTCCAAATAGTAACAATTGATTTCTTGAGTTACAAGGGTAGGTCAAGTTTCATTAACTTTAGGTAGCCTTTGATATTTATTTTGGGACAGAATGCATGAAAATAAAGAGGTAGAGAGTAGAGACATATGTTTATGTCATTTTTTGTTTTTTGTTTTTTTCTTTAATGAAAATTGACTTAAAAAAATTGTTTAGGTCATGACAAATTTTTTTCCTTTTGGTGTTATCTCTTTCTCTTCAAATATATATTTTATTCAAATTGTCTTTTTCTATTTTGTAGGACTTTAACCATATGCCATTTAATATTTTATTTATTACTACCGCATATAGTACAATTCTATTAATTCATAATTTCTCACCTTCCTAAGTTTATATTGCCTAACAATGGAAAATTACATTAAATTGTTCTTATAAAGTATGTATTTTAATTTATAAAGAACCATAGATGACTATGTCTATTTTAATGTAACACCCTGTAATTTGGTGCAACATTGCAATGATGGGTCTGGTGTGCTGCATCTTGCAGGTGCTGTGGTTATAGTAATCTTGCATCCCACTCCAATTATGATGACAGCTTGTAATTAATCTAAGTCTGTCCCACTGAGATAAATTTAATGTCATGATTTTATTTGGCTAGTTTAAGGCTATATGTAATAAAATAATTAACAAAATGATGTGCTATAATGATCAGGTCATTGGTTAATTTGCTTCATTTACATTGACTAATTAATTACATATAAAATAACATTTGAAATAACCACAATAGTTTAGGATCCAATTTATGTAAATTATCTAAAAGAAATATTTTTTAGAGATGTAAAATTTGTAATAACATTAACTAATTTAATGCCATATGAAATAATCAAGATGGTTTAGTTGAATCATTAATTAGTTAGCTTTATTTGCCTTAGTGGATCCAATTTATTCATATATATGTCTTAGTTTATGGTGTTGTGTTAGTTCAATAAAATTTAGTGTGATATGAAATAAAAGTTAGTTGCATATGGAAGTAGCTGGAAGAAATGCAATGTCTACTTCATCTTGTGTTAGTTAAATGTCCTATGGACTATGGTGTAGTATTGTTGACTTTGACTATATTATTTGTTCAAGAATAATACAATTAGAACCACTTAAGTAGAGAGTTGATCATATAAGTGTTAATATTTGCAAATCCTAGAAGTGTCTCAGATTTCATTAATTAAATGGTTAACTAACTAATACTAAAGAAGAGAAACTTATAAATTTTGCAACATATCTGATTTTCTATTAAAAATATTTACTTTCTATTTAGTAAACACTGTTTCATCGAATCAAATCCTTTTTTATTTAAATAATCATTCAAGTATTAACCGTTGGGAAATAAATTTTTTTAAATTATATTTTAGTTATTTTAGATACAAGTAAAATTTATTTACAAATAAATAAAAAAATATTAAAACGAATTTAATACAAATCAAAATCTTGGAGCAGCACAACCTTATTCTAAAACCCACTCAATCATGTTTAAAACAAAAAGCCCAAAAATGTACAAGCCCAACTTGTGCATAACTAAATTTAAAGCACAAACAAAAAATTAAGGGTAAGGCTAGAAATGAGCCGAGCTGAGCTGAGCGAGACCAAGCTCAAGCTCGGCTTAACTCATTAACAATCGAGCCTATTTCTTAAGTTTAAACTCATCTCACCGAAAGCTCACGAGCTGGCTCAAATAATAGAAACATAAATACATAATATATAATTCTATATTAATAAATTATAACTTATATATTTAAAAAAATATTTTAAAAGATCAGTTTTATATATTTTATCTATCAATAAATTATATGTAAAAAATAAATATAAAAATATATATAATTCAATTCCAAGCTCAAACTTGGCTCACTAGCTCACGAACTTAGCTTATCGAGCTATTAACGAGTCGAGCTCGAGCTAGCTCATGAGTTGACTTGACTCACTTCCAGCCCTAATTAAGGGTTAACTATTAAAAATTTCCCTGAATTATTCAAAAACTGACAAAATATTCATGAATTTTGTTATCGACAAAAATACTTTTAAATAATTTAAAAACACAACAAAAATACTCAACAGTAAATATATATTTTCAAAAAATGACTTAGAAATTAAATTTTGATGTACTTTTTTACAAGCATGATTGTAAAAATGAGATATTATTATCTTTAAAATTTGGTAATTTTTTGTTAAGTATATATTTTTTATATTTTTTGTTAACAACCAATAATACTTTAAAAAATTCACAAAAAATATATACTTAACAAAAAATTACCAAATTTTAAAGATAATAATATCTCATTTTTTTAATCATTCTTGCAAAAAATTGCTTTAAAATTCAATCTCTAATGTATTGTTTGAGAAATACATATTTAATGTTAGTTTTTTTGCAAGATTATCTAACATTAAATATGTATTTCTCAAAAAATATATTAGAGATTGAATTTTGATGTGATATTTTGCAAGAATGATTAGAAAAATGATATATTATTATCCTTAATATTTGGTGATTTTTGTTAAGTATATAATTTTTTATAATTTTTTTGTTAACAACTAATAATACTTTTAAAAAATCACAAAAAAAATATACTTAGAAAAAAGTTACCAAATTTTAAGAATAATAATATCTAATTTTTATAATGATACTTAAAAAAATTCACATCAAAATTCAATCTCTAAGGCACTTTTTGAAAATATATATTTAGTGTTAGGCATTTTTGTTGCGTTTTTTAAATTATTTAAAGGCATTTTTGTCGATAATAAAATTTTGGTGTATTTTTATCAGCGTTTGAATAATTTAAAAGCGTTTTTGGTTGTTAACTCTAAAATTAAAGTATACAACTTTAACTAATTTTTACAATTAATTATTATTTTTCTATATATTTATTATTAACTATGTACGAAAGCTAAATTTTTAAAATAATTAGGAGAATATATAGTGAATATTACCTGTATAAAAAACACATTATAAATGCCTTTTTTAGGGATCTAATATACAATAGATATCTCGCATCTCATAATTTATTAGAGAAAAAAAATACAATAAACTTGAGAAATAATTTACCAAAATGAAAACTATGAAATTGAGAACTATATATTGAAAAAGAAAAGTCTCTTTGACCGTGATATAAAATATTGCAAATGAAGTAAAATAGGATGTATATTTTTAGCTCTACAAACATGTGATGACTATGATAATTTTTTATATTTACATAACATAAATTAAATACATATTTTAAAGTATTTATATGACAAGGACTTAAACTAAAGCATATAACATGGACAAAAATAATGTAAAAGTTTTTATAGGTAATAATATTATATGACCTGTATTTATAAAAACTAAAAGAATTCATAAATCTCCAAAACATAATTAATAATAAGATAAAGTATTAAATTGGTCTTTACTTTTGGGCGTACTAAATTAGTTATCATTTTTTTATCATTTAAACGAAATATTTTATATAGAATTAAGAAGAATGATAAATAAATGTATTGATGTATCTACGGTTGGTTTTGTGCCTCTTGAATTTGTACTTATTTTTAAGATTATCGACCTTGTTCTTGTACTACTGTCATGTAAGACATTTTATTAATTATTTAGCTTTGATTATGCACCCTTCGAATAGGAATCCATTTTTCTGAAAGATCCCGGCTTTCGTGCTTTGGTGAGTCTTCGAGACCCTTTCGATGACCTACATTGTGTTAAAGGGATATCTACACGATCCGATCGATTGCGTAAAGCGCGCGGTAGCAACGGAACTGGGTATTAAAACTAAATAATTTTTTTTTAAAATTTAAATAAAACACTTTAAATCTTAAAAATTAAAATAGAATTATCCCAAACATAAAGACCAATTTATTACTTTACCTTTAATAATATTATTCAAGTGCAAGCAATGCAAAGTCTACCCTTGTGTGTATGTGTGTTTTGTTCTTTTCTTATCAAAAACAAAGTCTACGTTCTTAATACCTCTTCTAGGATTATTTTTCAGCAAAGAGAAACTTGGAAATAAAAATCATGATGATTTGGCAGATGTAAAACATACTTATGATGAAGATAATATTGAGGTGGGTGTTAACAATAATGTTTATATTTATTTCTTGTGACATCATGGCTGCTGCAATC
>NC_029777.3:108319301-108327327 GCF_000817695.3 Arachis duranensis
ACATTATTATGACTATTATTATTGGATATGTATTTAGTTCAATTTTCAGTTTTCATTTGTAGTAATCCTTTGCTAGAAATCTCCAAGTCAATCCTACAGCATCATATGGAGAATTAAGAACACACATAAAAACAAATAAGTGATTCATTGTGTTTGTGAGTCTACAAATGAATTATTGGTGTGTTTAAAACCAAGGTTCAATTTATTAGTAAATTCCTATAATTCGAACTAATTTATAATTAAAATATTTATAATTTTAAATTTTTTTAATGAAAAAGGTTAAAAACCAACATTTTTAATATAAAAAAGAGAAGAGTTGGTTAATTCAAAAGTAAGATTAAAAAAAAAAGGAAGTATTAGCCATCTAAATTTTTCTTTTTTAATCATGTCCATTAAATACAAAATCTTAATCAAGTACCTAAAGTAATTTATTATTTTAACTAAACCTTTTATTTAATTAGATAATCTTTTACCTTTGCCCATAAAAAATTAGAAGATTATTATAATATGAGAATATAAAAGAATTTATAATATCAGATTAAACGAAACACCTGATTGTAAAATTATATTCAAGGCAGGGACCCCATTTAAAAGTTTTAAAACAATATATACTAAATTAAAAAATATTCCATAGCATATGACTTGCATTTCAGTGCAGCTAAACATAAAAAATCTAAAATAAACTGAAAGACGAATTTTGGGAAAACCGAATACATAAAATTTCCATGCATTGCAACACAAAATTTCAAGCACAATCAAAATATCATATTATTACATCACAGATAAAATATTATTATACATATGAATCCTTGACATTAGCAAATACGTCCATTGTTTTTTTTCTTGATAACTACTCTTATTGTCATGTTCAAACAAAGTTCTTCTAGAAGATATTAATTGATTGACATGAAAATTGAAGTATTGTTGTCATGTTGAAACATGCTACATCTTAAATACTTATATTTATGATTTTATAGACTAAGTCCATAGTCTGTTCCAGAAGTTACATGTGCACCAAGCATAGCTCATGATCCATAGTTGATTTCCTACGGCACTTGCTAGATTCTAATATCTAATGAATTCATATTAGAAGTAAATGGTCAAGAAAGACTAAAATAAACAAGGAAAACTTTTTTTTTTAACGTCAAAATATAATATTATGTGTTGATAATGCTCATTTTATGGTAAACCCTAAATAGTTATATATTTTCTAAACAGATTTAATGCATTTAATTTAATATATGACAAAAGAATATGTATAATTTTTTTTATTTGGTGAGTTATGTATAACTATTTATTTTATTATGTAACATTTAAAAACTATATGAAATATATTTAAGAATGGATACTAATACATGTTCTTGATGTAAGTATTAATTATGTGCTACCAACATTTTAAGTATTTTTTTTTCAGAATTTTTTCACTTTTAAATTTTATTATAATCAAATTACCTAGATCGATAAATCTCACTTTTTATATTATTTTTAGTTTATTTATTCTTTAAATATGTATGGTTTAATTACTCTACTGGTCTTATAGTTTCGCTAAATTCTCAATCAGATCCCTATATTTTTTTTAATTGAGTCTCTACACCAATTTTTTTTTTCAATTAGGTTCCTCTTAACAGTAATTGATTTAATTGTATAAGGACTCAATTAAAAATAAATTGGTACAGAGATCTAAATAAAAAAAAAGTATAGAGATCTAATTAAAAATAAAATTTGGTACAAGAATTCAATTAAAAAAATATAAAATTTAATTGAAAATTTTGTAAAACTATAAAAACCAACAAAATAATTAAACTAATATATATTAAAAATTTAAATTCGATCTTATATATGCAAAAACTTATTAATTAATAACATATACTTAAATAAAATTTAATTTTTGACCTGTAAGACCTAGAAATATTGTGAGAAATTAAAAGCAACTCGTATTTGATATCGATAAACATCAATTTTATTTTAGATGTGGAAATAATCATTCACAACACATTTATATTGTTTCATCTCTATCTCTCTCTCTCTCTCATTGGTCAAAAAACTAATAATAACTCTATGGAAACTTCTATAGAATTAACCTCAAGTTTCTATGTGTTTTTTAGTTTGACTAACGTCTTCTCAACCTTTCAATTTTTAAAACACAGGATCCATAGTAGCCATATCATAAAATCTTCACAAAACACTTTCTGATACAAAAGAAACAAGAACCTTAGCCATTTGTTTTCCCATATGTTGAGCCATTTTGGTTGTGGAACTTTCCATCATGAAGCTGATGATGAACTACCATGCCCAACTCCAAGAAAATCCAAAACTAAGAAGGACAATCCCTTTTCGACACGTGGACTCGACAAATTCTCTGCACTCTTAGCTGATCTTGATGAGAGGAGGCAGAGGATTTACTCACAGATGAACCCTCATGAAATTTCATTTGTTAGGTTTGTATATTCTAGCACCAATGATTTTGTTCCTATAGTTGTGAAGGTGAAGAACAACAACAAGAGCCAAGAACTCAAGGTGGTGAAACCAAGAAAGTTAGATCATCATCATCATCATCCTCATCAAAGTGACAAGCCCACAGTTGAATCAAGTGAAATTATGGATGAATCAAAGCAACCCAAGTTGGAAAATGGTGATAAGAAGGTGAAAAAGAAGAGATTGAATTGGAATTTGAAGAGTTTTGATATGTGGAAGCCATGTTTCTATGTTCCAATGGTTATGATACTAATCTTGGTGCTGTTGACAATGTTTGGGAGATCAGTTTCAACACTTTGCACTTGCATTTTGTGGTATGTGATCCCTGCACTGAAGGGTAGTAATAGATCATCATCAAATTCAAGGATGTCGCCGAAGAATTCGAAGAAGAAAGATTATGCTAGAGGGGTGAGTGAGACCAAGAAGATTGTAATCAATGAAGGGTTGGTGAATGAAGAAAAGGTGAAGATTAAGAAAGAGTATGTTAGAGGTTGGAGTGAGAATAAGATGAACACAGATGGTTTAATGTCTCCAAGGATTTCTATTGGTGATTCTAATGATGAAGTTTCTAAGAACAAGTCTTCAGCAAAACACAGCCATAAGAAAAGCTGGTGAAGATTGTAATTTTCTGTTTTTCATTTCATAATTACCCTTTCTTTCACTTTTTTTTTCTTTTTGCTTTTTGTTCAAGGAAATTTTCAGTCTTTTTTTTTTCTGGAGTAGGAATAGGATTTTGATGCTGTGAATTATAGTAGTGTAAATTTCAATCTTGGTTGAAAAGTTTCAATGCTTCAAATGTCAATCACGTTATTACTTGTTTTGAGTGTAAAAGGATATAAGCTAAGTGGTAATATCCTTTCATGTTAGCTAATCTTGCTTCATGATCATGGTGTGGTTTATTTGCATCTAAGTTCCTTATGGTAAACACTATATTAACAACCAATATGTATTCCTTTTATTTTGTTAATTAAATACACAATTAATTAATAACAATCATATTTTTATAAGAAAGTATGAATAGTGCTATTGTAAGTTCTTTTATACTTATTATACTACCATGAAGAATAGACACATCTTTTCAAGATTTTTATAGTTTTGGCAGTTTTTCTCTTCATGGTAAAAGCTGATAAAGAAAATGAATAGGTTACTCAAATTATGAACCAAGGTCAGAACCTATGGTATGGATATTCATGATTTTACAGGAAAAGTCTAAAATTTCATCTAGCTTTTTGAATGAAAAGTTAGGTAAACATTGTTTAATATTACCCACTAAAATCAACCATTGGCATATGTAAAGTTGCATTGGTTAGGTTAGAAGTAGTAAATGAAACAACATGCATTTTCTGAAACTTTAGTGATGATTTCACTGGAATTAATCTTGTTGGATAATCTTTAATATATAGTTAAATTTGGTGCGTCATATAATGCTTTAATATATGTTATTGATGGAACATTTTGAATGTAAATCCTTTAAAGTGAGAAAATTGATAAACGAAATAAAATGAAAAGTTAATTATTATTGATTTTATAACTTCTACAAAATATGTACCTCATATCTTAATATTATTTTAATTTAAAAATAATCAACTCATTTACTCATCATTTTACTAACTTTCTCACTTTAAAAAATCTTGATCCAAGCATTTTACTAACTTTTTCACTTTAAAAAATCTTGATCCAAGCATTTCTATCCGTACATTTTTGTTTCTAGATTAAACATCCAACTCACTATGTTCCATCCCACTAATTAAATTTTTTTTGTTAAACTCCCACAAATTAAAGTTGATTGCCTTATTTTTTCAAAGGATGAAACCATTATTCACTAAATTAAATATGTATCCGAAAATCTTCCAACTATATAAACCTCTAATTCGATCCGTGTTCATTTTTTACAAAATATCAAAAACAATTTAGTCTTGACTTGTAAGGGTAAACACGGATCAAATATAACAAAAATCTCGATTCGATCCGCACCAAAATTATCAGATCGGACCGGATCTTGGATATGTCCGCAAAATATATACATACCGCAATTTTCATATTGAATTCGGATAAATACCGCGAATATGCGGATCAGATTCGATCTATGAACACCCCTACCGACTTGCTTATCGCGAAACAACACAGCCCCTCCGTGAAATTTTAACACATTTCTTAATCCATTATTACACTAGAAAGAAAACCTGTGAGGCAACTTCACATTTCGATTTCGTAATCCATTTCTATCACCTTTTTAATTTTTATCCGCTACAAGATAGGGGTGACTAAAAATAACATATCTTTGCCTGGTGTTTAAAAACTAAAAACAAGAATATCCAAAAGGCAAAAACATATACAAATAATAATTATGACAATTGAACTATGATTAGTGCGAGTACAATTGACATCTCAAAAGACTACGAACCTTAGTGACCCAAAATGGTCTTAGTCATAGTCGCTAGAAAATGCATGGAATGGTCCATTTGCTAGAAACTTCTCAGTGTAGGCTTGGATCCATGAGTCCTTATTCCTGCATAACATAAAGAGACATGGTACTCAAAATTGGCAACCTTTGATCAATTTCAGACAGTCAAAATTATGTGGAATTCAATTATGTAAATTTTGGATTAACTTTTTACTTTTACTAGTAGTATATCTATTCTTAATATCATATACTTAGATAAGTGAAATCTACATAGCAATTGGATATTGAAATTAACATGTGGTTATTTCAGTTCAAATATGTGAGAATTTCAATTATCTAAACGATGATTTAACATTTGCCTTTGCTAATAGTATATACCTCTGCTTAATAACACTCAACAACACATAGAAAACTGAAATGCATACCTATTTGAATTGCAATAATCATATGTCAATTTAAATGTCCATATTTAAACCAAAAAAAAAATTCCGAGTGTACACTAGGGACAATCATAAGAATCATTTGAGATATCAAAATCTAACCCGGAATCTCCTTGGCCGCACATTCTCTGGGCTGTGGCGAGCATAAGGGGTATGGCGTCTAGGAGCTTCACTTTTATAATGATCTGCTGCCGTTGTTGACACTCTGTTGGTCTTTTCTTGAGTTTGATTTCTCGTGTTCCGAAAAAATCCATCTCTATCCCAGCTAACTTCATAATCAGCCTTTAATCTCGATCCTTGCTGTCAATAAACAAGAAATTCTACTGTCACTCATCACATAAACATATCTAAGTTTCCAATTTCCATCATGTATAATTCACAAATTGATGCAAGTGTGAGGCGGCTTTATACTTCCAGTTTAAGCAATTGCCATAACACTTCTGACCACAGTCATTGACAGTAAAATGAACTGATCATCTTACTATAGACATCCAAAACAGAAATAGTGACAAATGACAATAAAGATGTGAATTGCAGTGTAGTAAGAAACTATGCTTATTTCACAGTGGAGTTACCAAACATAAGTCAGAAACAAGCCAATACCTTTTGCAATGAGCGACCACATAGAACTCTCAATGCATCATGGAAGTCTCTATATTTTTCAAACTGAACCACAATCTTACAGTAAAGGCCTGAAACCAGGTCTCCGCCGTCTTCATTTGCATCCTTACCTGGATCATCGTCCTCAGCAACATTAAGATTCCTATTAAATGTAAGTTACAGAACAAGAAAATTATGTACACCCATAGTAAGGTGAAATATGATCATTCTCATATAAGTATCAGTATAGGGTGGAATATAACAACATTTAACAATAAGTACAGCAAATTAAGAAGGTTCATTGTACTGCTTAAAAAGGTCAAAGAAACAAAATCATGTTAGGAAAAAATATAGCCTTCACCTCCAACCTAATCATGATTAAAAATGTTTGTTTCTTGAAAAAATAAAATCATTGAAAATCAAATACAAGATAAAAACATCCTTTAAAAACAATCAATTCCTGCAAGTACCTTATCTTGCCAAATGTTGAGAAGATGGTATGTGTGACGAGCATGGAAGGCTTAGAAGAAACTCTAGGCTCAGCAAACCATCGTGAGGGAACACCCCTCAAAATAATCGTATCTGGTTCACGCTTCCCTCTATAGTACCCTGCAGAAAGATCAAACCTTTACACCTAATTAAAAATACAATCCAGCCCTTCCCTTTCAAATCACATAAAGAAAAAACCAAAAATCAGACCCAAGAAAAGAAGCAGCTCAAATTAGTTCCCAAAAATGATCTTCGCATCAAACTAGTCCTCTAGAGATTTTGAGCATCAATATCATCCTTCAAAGTTTAAAATAAACATCAAGTCAATCTTCTAAATTCTAATGCATATTAGGCATCAACTTTAGTCCTTAATTTACGAAGAGACTCTAATTCGATGTACTACAAATCTTTCTAGCAAGCCTTTAAGCACTTAGTAATAAGAACATGAGTGAACGATCAAAGGCCAAAACACTCCCTGAAGTTGATAATCGTCTTTAATTTCATCCTTGAAGTGAACACCTAAGTACAAACCTGACCAATTTGACTACTATAACAAAAGCTGCTAAGCCTTTCTCACTAGCTCGGATCAGCTACATTGATTAAACTTGACCACTTTTACTCATTTTTGAAGATTTCGAGGACCTTATAAACAAATATATAGTCATTACCACTTTACATTACTACTAATTTCATGGTTTACACAAAAAATAAGAAGAATGAACGCAGAGACAAACCTCGAGTATCAAACGCAAAAAAGTGTTCCCAATCTTTCTTCATTGCCTCAAAATCATCCGAAACGGGAACAGCAACATCAAGCTTGAACTTAACCCCTTCAAGATTCAGCTCAATCCCGTTCATCTTCTCCACCAACCTCTTCCTCCACTCCCAAACCCTCTTTTCAACCGCACCCTCGCCTTCCTCATCTTCTTCTTCAATGAACTCGAGATTCCAGATCCTGAGAGTCCCCGAAGCAACAGGCTCCTCGCGCTTCCGCTTCTTGAGGTCCCTCACGCGCTTAACGTCGAGGTCGTCCTCGGGAATCGCGAGGGAGTGAGTGGTGTGAAGGTAGTCGATGAGAGCGCGCTTCATCTTCCACTCGTCGACGGAGGTAACGGTTGCGGCGAGAGGGTAGATAGTGAGCGTGAGCTTCACGCGCGGGACGAGCGTGAGGCCGCTGCTGTTGTCAATCTCTAACGGTTTCGTTGGGCGAAACGGCCTTGACCGTTGGGGTTGTTGGTCGTTGCTGTTGCTCATTGTCCAAACTCACAAATTCTCACAACACTTCACAGTCACAATAAAATGAGATTCGGATTCGAAGCTGAAGAAGAAGAGGGGAGTTTTCTGAAGCTAGTGCTGACAGCTGCCACTGTAACCGTGATTATGGCGGCCAACGACGAAACGCTGTCGTTTCGTTTACTAAACTGGATGGGGTTTCTTTTATTATTTATTTGAATAAATATCATATTCAATATTATTCAATTTTGTATTATTGTAAAATTATTTTTTATAACTTTTATTGTTTAGAAAATTTAAAATCAATAAAATTTAAGATAAAAAAATGTTTAGCTAAAAGTTATTTTCTTAGTTAAACTTTATTTATATATTTATTTTAAAATGA